>NC_092368.1:7433051-7593626 GCF_030848805.1 Temnothorax longispinosus
GGGGGGGAGGGAGAAGGAGAAGGAGAGGGAGAGAGAAAATTTCGTTACAGAGACAAATTCTAAAAAACTCCCTCCCGAAATATCTGAGATGGATAAAGTCTCAGTCTAAGAAGCGAAGAGGCGGAAGAGATTGTCTATCATGAAAACCGCTTGAAGTATCAGCATTAACTCGAGCGCATTCAATTGCTGTCGCTGCAGAATGTAGCTATTGGCAGATCGGAAGGTGCATCTTTTTCGGTCGTCAATCGAGGGAAAACGTCGACGTTATCGCGAGGCGAAGCGTTATCACCGCGGCAGGTCGACCTTCGAACGATACTTCGAAATCGATCCTACGATCTCGTCACGTTTTCTTTCCTTCACCTCCCTCCTACCGCTAGTGGACTCAAACCAGTCAAAGTCAAACTGATCGGCTAATCCGGTCGACGTAATTAAACGTTACGGAAAATTCCCGCGGAAAAACGATACAATCAATTCATTTTTTTTCTTCGGCGCAGATTAATATAGAATGTTCCATGTTGTACAAACTATAAGTGACATGCAAACTTTTTTAATTGAAAGAAAACAGTTTTTTTGGAACGGGCTAACTTGTTTAAATGTTTAAGAAAACTTATCATAAAGCTTAGAAAACCTAATTTTCGTTAAAAGAATTTTAAAAACTACTAAAATTGAGTAGAGTAATTTCAATTGAATTAGGTTACAATTGATGGATAAAATTGAATTAAAATTAAAAAAGATTTAGATTAATTAGAAGAAAATAGATTTATCCTAAAAAAAACTTTTATAGAATTGATTCACCATTTGTAACGTCACGGTGTCAAAAAGCAGCAGGTGAAAACGGGAAAAACAAAAGAACATTACGATAATCGCCAACTTACAAGTAATTCTCGAGGAGCTGTTCGTCCTCCACGTAGCCGTGATGCAAGTTATCATTATCATCGTAACCATTATCGTACATACATGGCGGCAAGACGGGTGTGCCATAAGCGTACGAGGTGTCGTAAAGGGGACAGCGATCGCTCGCCGGGCACTGTAGCCACCGGTCCTCGCTGCAGAAATTGAACAGTTCCGGGCAGTTGTTGCAAAACCAATTGCCTGGTCCTGGACCGCCCTGTCCCAGATCGTATTGGCCCGATTCGCGCGGCTGCTCCTCACACGGGTGTGCGGCATGAGAGTTCACGTCGCAAAATTGCGAGTCGCTAAGTCTCGGATCGCAAAATGGCGAGTCACGTAGTCGTAAATCGCTATACCCTAGATCGCAATATCCCAGAGTGCTGGGACCCATGTCGCAAGTTCGTAAATGGTTAGGCGCTAAATCGCAAGAGGGTAGATCACGGAAATCCAGATCGCGACGATACTCTCGGGGTTGGTCCATCCTTGCGGCCTGCGCGTATCGCGATCTCCTCGAGTAGATCGTGCGATTACCCGCCGAAGGCGGTTTGCAGCCGTCCGTCGGTGGATCAAAGTACATCGCGAGGTCCTCAACGTCAATCGGACCAAGCTGGCAAGTCCTCGAGGCCGCCGTATTCGCCGCGCGAGTCCCCGACTGCGGGTCGGCCAAGTGACCGTCGTTACGGAACCACCTTGTTTCCACCGGATCGTCGCAATCGGCGCCCGCTGAAGCGACATTGCACGTTGCTGACGCGATATTGCACGACGTCGCTGGTGCATTACTACACGCCACGTTGCAACTCAGCCCAGACGCATACGGAAATCTCATCGTGGAGCAAGATGTCGTCCCGATATCGCAAGCTCGTGATCTAGTATTATCGCCAGCGTGTGACGTAAGGCTGGAAGAGGGTGCGGCAATATTGCCGGGTAAGACATTGACGTTGCTAAACGCGATCGCTGGACCATAAGACGACGGCGGTGGTTTCAGCAATTCGCGCGACGGAAAATCGATCCCGTTTCCTCTTGCCATGTGACGCGCATCGACACCGACGTAACCCGACGCCTTGCCGATCCAGTCGCGGAGATCGGAGCAACGACCCCGTTGTTGACGACCATCACCGAGAATGATGTTTCCATCCTCTTCTCTCGCCTTACCTCCTCGTCTTTCTTCTTCCATCTCGTGCAGACGCGCGTTCATTTTTCCTCCTCGATCTTCGATCCACGTCACTACTTCTTAATCTTGCAGTTGTCTCACTCTTAAAAATTTCTACTTTTCTTTACCTTCTTCAGTCTTTTTTACCGTGTCTTTCACTTTTCTTAGAACTAATTATACTTATTTTAATCAACGCGATCAGTAGAATTTCACGTCTTACAATTAATCCTATCAAGAGATTTTTCACCTAAAAAATTTTTTCTCGTTCTTTTCTTTTTCTTTTCCTTTCTTTGTTTACTACCTCCTCTTCTCCGTTGAAAACTGCTTCCATTCGTGATTAGTCTACGTATGGCACAGCCGAAAATTTCATGCTTAAATTATGCTAATTTTGTTATTGTCTTTCATTTATTCACTCCTGCGTTTTTCTTTCTCTATCTTCTTTTTAATTTTCGAGTTTGCTTCTTTAGAACTTACTGTATTTATTCTCTTTCTTCCCAACTTATACAACTTATACTTTCTTTGATAAGAAAACAAAGTGTTATTTTCGCCATTCATTAATTAATCATCGTTAATCTACATAAAAATAAATTTCCAACACGTTAATGCGTTTGATCCTTAGTCGTTTTCCACTTGCTCGACATTTCATCCCTCTTCTTTATCTTTCACATTTGCCATTATTTTTTTGTCACTAAGAGCTTATCTTGGTCATGTCTGATCCACGTGACCGATGTACAATCGGGAATTTCTTAGCACGAGAAGGGGAAAAGGTAGAAATACAAAAAAATAAGATTCAGTTGATTAATATCTTAGCCCCTCTTCATAAGTGGTTCGTCCAACTGCGCCTGTCTGTCTGCGCTAGCTATCCCTCTTTTCCTATTTTTCTTTTCTCAGTTTATTCACTCCACTCTTCTATATTTTCCACAAAAATTCGTTTTTCTTTACGCTCGGTACGTAAGTCGCAAGTTCATCTCTCGACGATTCCAATCATCCTCGTAAAAAAAAAAACGAAACTCACCCCCTCAGCTCTGATTGCTGCTCTCCAATCTCAGTTCTTCGCACTCCTTTACACGCCAATCCAGCTATACTCTTTTCGTGTCTTATCCACAGTTTTGAATGACACTTTCTCATCCTTTTTTCACTTATTCCTCACTCATTCCTTCCCCCCTTCATCTATTTGTGTCTTGCCCTCCAGAACTAATGGTCGTCGTAACGATTTCTTTTATTATCTCTTATCAGCTTATCTTTTTTGTTGTATCTCTCGGTAGACTCTCTCTTGCTCTTTATCTTAACAGAGCAAATTCGAAATTAGATCTAGTTAGCGGAGATGTCAACGATCTACGTTTCCTGATTCATTGAGAGCAACTCTGAACGGGGTCGTCATCCTCGTCTTCTCGCACACTCCCCTCGGCACGACTTTTGATCCACTTTCACGGCTCACGCGATACTAAAGCCCGGTAGCAATGCAATGCTATTCCTGCTGGACGTTCCAAACGATCGTTATCTCGTCGATAACGATACTCTATCATCGACCCGCGCGCGACACAACAAATTCATCGAGCACGTTTTTACTGACTCAAATATTTCTATTTATTTCTATTTATTTGTCACGATTCATCGATGTTTCAAATCTGTCATTCTGCAGATTCTTGCCGTAACTTTGCAGAAACTTGCAGTAACTTTCATCAAATAACGTCAAATAGATTCAATTAGCGTAAAAATATTTTTGCAATTTGCAATATAAAAGAAACGAATAAACAGTCGCTAAATTCGCTAGAAAATAACAACAGATAGAGATACGGGTGGTAAAATTCGCGGAATACGTGATAAGAATCTGTATATCGCGTATGGAGACTCCAATAGAAGGAAACGCGGTGAAAAACAACGCAATTAGCATATTTTTGCATTAAGTAGCACGTACACAGCTTGCGGTTTCTTGCGATCTTAAAATAGAAGGAGTAAATCTAGGAATAAATATTTTAACCGACATTATTTTAATTGCACTATATGTATATTATTTTCGAAAAATTGGCAAATTAAATATCTGAAAAGAGCAGTCTTTTTAGGACACTCCAGTTATAATTTTCTAACACAATATGCCCGAGAGATCTAACAAAATCTCAAATTAATAAATGTTCTCGACCCAAACAATGTTGATGTTGCAAGAGAGTCTTATACTTTACGTTTCTTTCGACACAAAGAGAATTTTTTGTTATATTTTACCCTTAAATTCACTACAAACTTGGGACAACTTGGCAACTAAGGAATTTTTAAAATATACAAAAGACATTTTACAAACAACGTGATAAAAATTACCAAGCAGATTGGTAAATTTTGAAAAATTATTGAAATTTCCTAGATATATTTTAGTTAAATTAATCAAACATATTTTATATTTTAATGTAATAGATATTAATATTTTTTATTAAGGTAGATATTAATCAAATTAGCTCGCATAAAATTCTTGGTGGTGCATGTTGTCCCACAACTACCATGATTTCAGGGTAAATTTTAAGAAAAAATTCTCTCCGTGTATGGTAGCGCAGTAAATAGGCTATTTTTTTCACTCTCTGCAGTCGCATGTCTAATGACTTTCCAGTAATTTGAATGCCCAGTAGTTGGTCATAATCGTGAGCGTTCCTATCGCGCAAGATAACGCAATCCTCGACGAGTGTCGCCCGCTCGAAGAGAACAAGAAGAACCATTGTACGCGCCACAGATCATCCGCAAACGTTTTTATCCAGCGTTTTTTTTTTCGATCGCGCAACCTGATGCAATGCAATCCCAATGACGGATACACTGCAATCCTGACGCAATACTGCGCGACACATCCTCGAGCCGATCGCGTAATCCTCGCAGCGTAATCGTGCAATTGGATGTGCCGTCGATATGAAAACACGGAAATTATTCCGCGATCGTTTCCTGAGTCAATCGGCCCGCTATTTACTTACGACGTTTCGTAGCTTTTTGATAGCTACATCTTCGTGCTTCCATTCCACTTATTGTTAGTCAAATAATAGTAGTAGTAGCAATAATAATAATATTAATAACAATAACAATAACAATAATAATAATAATAATAATAATAATAATAGTAGTATTAGTAGTAGTAGTGATAGTAGTGATAGTAGTAATAGCAGTAATAGTATAGTAATAGTAGTTTAGGGTTCAAGTCGTTGTCGATCGCGGGATGATGATGATAGTGTAGAAGAGTGTATAGTTGGATGAAATGATGTATGTGAAGGATGTGTCCCCAAAAATACCATGCGACTCTCTGCGAGTTGGGATGGTAAGATTCCATAAATATATTCCCGGCTAGCTCTTGTCGTCCGATAAGATCGTCGGTGAGAGCGTTGCGGATATATAGGTAACCTTATCAAATACTTAATTCGCAAATCTACCATAAATTCATTCTAAACATTACATTTACTCAAAACAATATTCTGGTTTTCAAAGACTTGTGTCAAGATATTTGAAAACTATTATAGTCCAGTCAATGTAGGAAAACACTTGGAAATTTCTCCTCGAAGAGTAAACTTTTTTGGAAAGTGTTCTTTTGGGTTTCAGAAAACATGTCCCAAAAGTTTACCAACGTAAACCCTGTGCTAAATGTTTTATTTAACAAAGAAGACCGAAAAAATGGGTTTTTTGAGTATAACTAAAAAAACATTAATTTTATGAAAAAATAAACCATGCCAATCGAAAGAGGAGAAAATTTTACTAAAGAAACATATCTAAAGGTTTCTTAATATTAGTATGTGTAGGAGTAATAATTTTTTAATTAACGCTTCAAAGTGCGTCGATGCCGTCCCGTGTGAAGCCGCCTGCAGAGTACGCGGGCGTGCGCGCACTTTTTAAAAAGAGTTGTAACTTTTGATTGGATCGATAGAATCAAATTTTACAAAAAGCATTCGAAAGTAGACGTAATTTACTAATTTTCGGTTTAGAAAAATTGAGAATGCATTTTGAGTATATTTAAATCGAATTTGAAGAGAGGCGATGTGAAATTTTTGACTTATTTTACTAATATCATTGCCATTTATTTAAATTTGCAGATTTTTACTTCTAAATTAAAGCATTATATTCTTAAAATATGTGCTGATAACATGCAATAAGTGAAAAAAATTGCAAAAATTTATTTTTTAAAAGTTGGGACCTCAAAAAGTTGATAGTTTTCTTGAAATTTCGTTATTTCAAAATTGATCAACAAGTTTGACTGCAGATATTACTGGTATTACTGCTTAGGCAATAGATATTGAAATTTAATAACAGGGTTTTTTAAAGCTGAAAATATGTACTTTAAGATGATACATGTTTTATTTGAAAAACAAAATATTAAGTAGGTGTATTTTTCAAAAAAGTACATAAAAATAAATGTCGAACTAGAAAATATAAAAATTTCTCTATTTTTAAAGTCAAAAAAGTAATAGAAAAAAATTTTTTTTTTGAGAAAATAACTTATGAGATGTTGTAGCTTGGGTCTTAAACTTTAAGACTGTATATCGAAAATATTTTTTTGAACTTTTATTTTAGTGGCTACACGCAGTTTAGTAAGAAAAGTCGTATTTACTGTCATTTGTACTGTTGTTCGGGGTAATCTTAGAAACTATTGGACCGATTTTGAAAGTATTTTATATGAAGTAGGGGTAGAATATTTCCCGAGGAATGCTATAGGGTGTATAGTTTTTCGTTACCGATCTTCTGGAAACCGGTTTTTCTAATTTCTTCAATTTTTTGGGAAATAATTGACGGAATCTCAAAGAATTATATATGAAACAGGGATAGAATTTTCCGGGGAGTAATATGAAGTGTATAATTTTTCATTACCGATCTTTTTTGAAACCGGTATCCGAAATTTTTCTAACTTTTCGGGAAATAATTGACCGAATCTTAAAGAATTGTATATAAGACAGGGGTAGAATTTCCTGGGGAGTACTATAAACTGTATAGGATTTCTCGGCTCGCGCGCGGAGAACCGCAGCGTGCGAGTAAGCGGGTGCTCGCTGCAAACAAATGCTACGCTGTCTCCATCCTTTTTCTAACATTCTTTTGTTTTAAGAATCGTTCACATATATTTTTGAGGTTTAACAAAAGGAAATCAGTTTGCGAAGCGCCTTCGCCACAGAACAGTCTCCGTAATTGTTGGAAGTGCTTTTTACCCGCCCTTTTGAGTCGCTATTTTATAATGTTGAAAATTTTACTTTAGATTCGTATTCAGCAACCTTGAAAACACATTACCTATGAATTTCATGATTATACATTTAACATTTTTTTAATTATAATCACTTTTTCACATTTTCCTTTAAAAAATCGGTTTTTTTCGTTTTTTTTTCAAAAATAGGTAAGAGCACATGAAATAAATAGATAAACTTTTCCATTTAAAGGTAGAAAAACACTTTCCAAAAGGTTTCAAGTGAATTCATTCTTCGAGAACAAATTTTCAAATAACGCATGTTTTTCGCCTACGTTGCCTGGACTATAGTAAGAAAATATTATTTGTTGTAAGAAAACTTACTTAAAAGAAATAAAATAAAGTAAGTAAGTGCTTTCCTTGGCTGTAGAATGATTATTTTTGTGTGCACCACAGTAGTAATACAATTAGTAATAGTAGCAGTAATAGTAATAATATTAGCAGTAGTAGCAGCAGCAGTAACAGCAGTAGTAGCAGTAGTAGTAGTAGTAGTAGTAGCAGTAGCAGTAGTAATACAAACAAAGAAAACAAGAGATTAAACCTCAACAGAATGGACAAAGAAAAGTACACGCAAATGACGCACCAACAATACTGTTAATTAATAAATAAGCGCGTTTTTCATCGCGCCTAAATTTCACGGATAAGCGATGACTAATACTTCCGGATATGATGTATACAATATGCATACAATACTCCGCGCCGATTTCGGCGGGAGGTACCCCAACATTTACGTATACAAAATACGTTTGCACAGGAAACGAATACGGTTTTCTGGGATCTTCCAACAGAGTGACGGGCGAGGTTTTTCCAAACCGCGATTATCTCCTAATCAAATTCAATGACACGGCGTATACTTTCGCCTATATTCAAGAAATCGTATATTCTTAGGTCACTAGAAAGCAATATATTATGGAGTTTTCTTTCTCATGGAAATTTGCAATTCTCTATCTTATCGCTATCCACGATTGACGCGAAAATCGTGAAGAATCATATAATTTCTAATATTAAGCGCTCAAATATAATGAATACTGCTAATCTGTTAGTTCTCTCGAGGATTCACCGAGATACCTAGAGATTAAATCTAGCCTTCGTTTTGTTGTTCAACCGCCCATGCGTTTAAAGCTACCAAGGCAGGATGCGATGTACAACAATTCGGGAAGAAAACTTTCCAGGTCGCTATCCGTTCATGCGTGCACGCCGCGTAATCGTCGCGATGTATACAGAGTGTTCCACTTCTGCCACATCATCTTTTAACAGCCGGAGTCCTTGACTAGCTTGAAGTCGGGTTAGCGCAAATGTCAAGGAAAATCAGCGTCTGCCGCAACTTTCCAAAGAAAAACTTGTCATTATACAAAAATTAACATTTCGAGGAAATAAACATCCCAGTTAGAATTAAGGACGATATAACGTTCAACTGATGACAATATTGTGCGAGAATTCTTTATTTTTCTTCGTTAATTACTCGAACTCGAAAACCTACTTCGACGTTTCCGTGGATAAAAAGTCGACTCTGAGAGCATTTGTTTTTGACAAATAAGGCCGAAGTGAAACACTCTGTAGACCATGCATACATGATTGAAGTGGAGAGAACTCCCCTCACTAGTCGCTTATACAGAGAAATAACTGTCACAGCAGACACTTTAATTGACATATTAATCTCTACTTCCTCTGACTACCCCCTCGCTAACCTCTATCGATCACTTGGCCAGACATACGGTTTTTGCTACGTATAAATACCCTTTGCTTAAATACGTTACATTGTGACTAGATTAATCGAAAATGCGTTACATCGCAAATTACACATCCTTATTTCCAATATTAAACTTTCTGTTAATTCGAGTAACGTCGTTATTTTGCTGTTTTATATAGAATAAATCACTAAAGATGTTACAGGCTAATATTTCTATAACTAAACGGGATATAAAATTCTTATTTTCTCGCGACTGTTTGATATCTAAACGGAAGAAAAAAATTAACTTTATCACACAATGTCCGCTTCGATACCAAACAATCGCTAAAAAATAAGAATTTCATATTTCGTTCAATTTCAGAAATATTATCCTGTAACACCTTTAGTGATTCACCCTATATAAGCTGCAATTAATTTCAATAAAAAATATATTTTATTGTCTAAAAAATAAATCTTTTCTTGGCGAATTGTTTACATTATTTACAATAGTATAATTATATTTCTCTTACAGACTTCAAAGGAAATACCTCTCGATTAATTAATAGATAAATGATATAAAATTTAATAACATTAAAAGATTGGGTTACCCATTATTGCTGGAATTTCAATAATCTTGTTATTTCTTCTCCAATAACTCGTAAATAGATTTTAATGCTCGCAAAAGTTAAATTCAAGTTCTACAAAATAATATTTTTACCCTAATTTACACCCTGTGAAAAATTCTTCAAATTTTTTACTCGATGTAAGTACACAGAGAGAATTTTCTCTTAAAATTTACCCTGAAATCATGGTAGTTGTGGGACAACATGTATCACCAAGAATTTTATGCTGCGAGCTATTCTGATTAATATCCACCATAATAAAAAATATTAATATCTCTTACATTAAAATATAAAATATGTTTGATTAATTTTACTAAAATGTATCTAAGAAATTTCAACAATTTTTCGAAAATTACCAATCTGCTTGGTAATTTTTATCACGTTTGTAAAATGTCTTTTGTATATTTCAAAAATTCCTTGGTTGCCAAGTTGTCCCAAGTTTGTAGTGAACTTAACGGTAAAATATAACAAAAAATTCTCTTCGTGTATCACGAAATATTCGCATATACTTTACGCGCGAGAGCAAGACCAACATGTCGACTGAAGATTTTTTGGACTGTAAACCAAGTATCTAGAATCTAAAAGAGAAAACTTGTTTGTATCAAAAAAGTGTTGCGATAACGAAGAATCAAACTTATTTTTGTCCTATTTACAAGCAAGCTACGTGATGGATAGTCCGTATAAAAGGGATGAATAATAATCGTCGTGTCGCGCTATCGTTCTACTTTTGTATTCAGTATAGTGATAACCCTACATAAGTGAAATATCTTCCACCGCTCGCAAACGCTATCGTGCGTGCGTGATACGTGCCGAACGTTGTTTTCGTCGATCTCGCCTCGTTACGGTCTACCGATGACTATCACATGACCCCACTGACGCTAATGGTTTCCTTGTAGTTTCGCAGTTTCCGAGCAGGTTATTTTAGCGCGTGTCACGCGAGACCCTCCCGGTCTAAAGGAGAAGGGAAATCCTCGCGGCTGAAAAAAGCTCTCCCTATAGATCGCTTCTCTCGAAAAATATCTCCTTAATGTCCATTTCTATATCAATGTATATTTTTCTAGTTGTAAGAATTAGAAAAAGATAAAGAGTAAGTTAAACCGAGATTAAAGTTAATCATAGATAGAAATGGACATAAGTCACACAACGGGAACTCCTTTGTTTATATTCATCGTTTTAAAAGTAAAACCATGATGGAGATGTGGAGATCAATATCACCTGATCTCGTACTCTAGAGGAACGTCGCCAGTTTAAATTAGTCCGAAATCAATGTCTCGAAATATAACGCGAGACGATTGATTCAAATGTCCCGAATTATAATTGACGCACGATAAGACGCGCCAAGCATGAAAAAAATAGACAAAACATCGATTGCGATCAGTGTTAGAGTCTGGACTTTGAACGGCTGATTACCGACAAAATACAATCCTAGAAAATTTTCCGTTCTACACTCTTACGAAATAGATCGGAGTGGACAGAAACATCGCCTAATTCGCCGGAATTACCGTTGTCATGGACGCCGCTATCCGCACGATAAAGAATCGCTTTGTCTCGCGTGAACGAGCAAATATTTAAGAAGGATTTTTTATAGCTATAATATTAATAATAATTAAAAATAATAAGTCAACCGCTCAATCTAAAAAAAACTTAAGAGAAACGGTAAACAACCAATAACGAGCATAAAAAGATGTTAGATAAAGAAAAAAATTTAGATTTATTCTGTTATTCACAACAATATAAAGCGTATTTCGATTTAGACACTAACAAAAAATTAAGATGACTAAGCTTTATGCTAACATCTTTTTATGCTAACGTTCATCACTTTCTTGTTGTTTGTTCTAATTATTAAAATTCAACATATGAGATTTTCATATGCTTTGTGTATGCAATGCATGGAAAAAGTGCATAGAGAAAAACGAGGAGAAAAAGAATATTCTTGATTTAAAAATATCTTTAGTTTCAACGTGGAAATATTGAAATGAGATTATATTGCGTTAAACTTGCTTGAAGAAAACTTGCTTGAATGAAGTAATTATATACATGTACAGTGCAACCAAGAAAAAAATGTTGGAATAAAAAGTTGAAATTCTTGTGTGTGTGTGAAGCTAGCGTCTCATTTTGCGGAAACTCACAAATTATTGAGAGTTCTGACTTCCTTTTCAATAGTTCTAGAGTTCCTGCTAGTTTAAACAAATAGTTCTGGCTTTTAAAGCCAAAAAACGCGTCAGTACAAACTGAGACGCTAGGTTCACGCAGCGTCTCACTTTGTCCTACACAAGTTCCACTACTGTATCTCATCAGATTTTGCGAGATCTAATAGTTCTATAACAGTTCTATAAAGAGTTCTGCCATATAAAAGCAAAAAAATTAATTATAAAGTACTAAAAAAAATTACAATGTAACGAGTATACCGAGTTGAGACGCCAGTTGAAATCTCGGAGTTCCGATTTATGTAAAATATTTTTCGAGTAGTTCTGAGCATATTGAAGCATTTCTTAAAGAGTTCCGAGCGTTAGAATATTTGTGTTATATTTTAAAAAATTAATATTAACCGAAAAGTAATCATGACGGAAAACGATGAAACGCTAAGCGAAATCTCGGAGTTCCGGTTTATATAAAATATTTTTCGAGTAATTCTGAACATATAGAAGCATTTTCCAAAGAGTTCCGGGCATTGGCATTGTTGTATAATTTGTAAATAAATTAATAACACTCGAAAGTCAGGAATTTATCGAAAATAGGTGAGACGCTGGCCGTATTTCGACAGTTCTGCGAGTTTTATTATAATTTTCGTACAGTTCTGAACGTGTTCTAACGTTTTCTAAAGAGTTCTGGCGATAAACATTATTTAATCATTTTTTTAATAATTTTTATCGCCCGAGAAAGACGCATTTACGGGTATATGAGTGAGACGCTGTAGGAAATCTCGGAGTTCTGGCTTATATAAAATATTTTTTGTATAGTTTTGAACATATAAAAGCAATTTCTAAAGAGTTCCGGGCATTGGCATTGTTGTATAATTTGTAAATAAATTAATAACACTCGAAAGTCAGAAATTCATCGAAAATAGGTGAGACGCTGGCCGTATTTCGACAGTTCTGCGAGTTTTATTATAATTTTCGTACAGTTCTGAACGTGTTCTAACGTTTTCTAAAGAGTTCTGGCGATAAACATTATTTAATCATTTTTTAAATAATTTTTATCGCCCGAGAAAGACGCATTTACGGGTATATGAGTGAGACGCTGTAGGAAATCTCGGAGTTCTGGCTTATATAAATATTTTCGTATAGTTCTGAACATATAAAAGCAATTTCTAAAGAGTTCCGGGCGTTGGCAATGTTGTAAAATTTTTAAATAAATTAATAACGCTCGAAAGTCTGGAATTTATCGAAAATAGGTGAGACGCTGGCCGTATTTCGACAGTTCTGCGAGTTTTATTATAATTTTCGTACAGTTCTGAACGTGTTCTAACGTTTTCTAAAGAGTTCTGGCGATAAACATTATTTAATCATTTTTTAAATAATTTTTATCGCCCGAGAAAGACGCATTTACGTGTATATGGGTGAGACGCTGTAGGAAATCTCGGAGTTCTGGCTTATATAAAATATTTTCGTATAGTTCTGAACATATAAAAGCAATTTCTAAAGAGTTCCGGGCGTTGGCAATGTTGTAAAATTTTTAAATAAATTAATAACGCTCGAAAGTCAGGAATTTATCGAAAATAGGTGAGACGCTGGTCGTATTTCGACAGTTCTGCGAGTTTTATTATAATTTTCGTACAGTTCTGAACGTGTTCTAACGTTTTCTAAAGAGTTCTGGCGATAAACATTATTTAATCATTCTATATGTTCAGAACTATACGAAAAATATTTTATATAAGCCAGAACTCCGAGATTTCCTACAGCGTCTCACCCATATACACGTAAATGCGTCTTTCTCGGGCGATAAAAATTATTAAAAAAATGATTAAATAATGTTTATCGCCAGAACTCTTTAGAAAACGTTAGAACACGTTCAGAACTGTACGAAAATTATAATAAAACTCGCAGAACTGTCGAAATACGGCCAGCGTCTCACCTATTTTCGATAAATTCCTGACTTTCGAGCGTTATTAATTTATTTAAAAATTTTACAACATTGCCAACGCCCGGAACTCTTTAGAAATTGCTTTTATATGTTCAGAACTATACGAAAAATATTTTATATAAGCCAGAACTCCGAGATTTCCTACAGCGTCTCACCCATATACCCGTAAATGCATCTTTCTCGAGCGATAAAAATTATTAAAAAAATGATTATCGCCAGAAATAATGTTTATCGCCAGAACTCTTTTGAAAACGTTAGAACACGTTCAGAACTGTACGAAAATTATAATAAAACTCGCAGAACTGTCGAAATACGGCCAGCGTCTCACCTATTTTCGATAAATTCCTGACTTTCGAGTGTTATTAATTTATTTACAAATTATACAACAATGCCAATGCCCGGAACTCTTTGGAAAATGCTTCTATATGTTCAGAATTACTCGAAAAATATTTTATATAAACCGGAACTCCGAGATTTCGCTTAGCGTTTCATCGTTTTCCGTCATGATTACTTTTCGGTTAATATTAATTTTTTAAAATATAACACAAATATTCTAACGCTCGGAACTCTTTAAGAAATGCTTCAATATGCTCAGAACTACTCGAAAAATATTTTACATAAATCGGAACTCCGAGATTTCAACTGGCGTCTCAACTCGGTATACTCGTTACATTGTAATTTTTTTTAGTACTTTATAATTAATTTTTTTGCTTTTATATGGCAGAACTCTTTATAGAACTGTTATAGAACTATAGATCTCGCAAAATCTGATGAGATACAGTAGTGGAACTTGTGTAGGACAAAGTGAGACGCTGCGTGAACCTAGCGTCTCAGTTTGTACTGACGCGTTTTTTGGCTTTAAAAGCCAGAACTATTTGTTTAAACTAGCAGGAACTCTAGAACTATTGAAAAGGAAGTCAGAACTCTCAATAATTTGTGAGTTTCCGCAAAATGAGACGCTAGCTTCACACACACGAAATTCTTATAAGAAGATTATAGTGATCTTGCTTATATATGAAACAATCTATAAGAATTTCAACTTTTTATTTCAACATTTTTTTTCTCGGTTGCACTATATAATGACTCTATTCAAACAAGTTTTCTTCAAGCAAGTTTAACACAATATAATCTTATTTCAAAATTTCCACGTTGAAACTAAAGATATTTTCAAATCAAGAACATTCTTTTTTTCTGTATGTAATTTTTGATAGCGATTATCTCGTGTTCGGGACGGTCAATTAAATACTTTTAAACTGTACAAACGTGTAGATACCACATTTATTAACGTATAGTAAAATTTTCAAATTTTTCTTGTTTATTGCGATTCGCGAAACAACTATTATACCTTAAATTAATAATATTAATAACGCGCGACTGACTTCATTTCGCGGTGTACACCGACCTATGTAGCTATTTTTTCGAAATTCTACAGGCCAAAAGAATATATAAACGTCTTTTATCAATCTGTTGAAAAAACAATTGATTCAAATCCTAGTGCATAGCTGAAAATTTGAAACAATATTTCAGCTGTAGGACTTCGATCCCGAAATACATACTATAGATTCATATACCTTTTTTAAAAAAATAATGATCCTCGCTCGCTACGATTTTACATTACATTAAACTGGTTAACGAACTCGGTAGATTCTGATTAATCGAGGAATATGACTAGAAGTTTTTATCTATCTACTTAAACAATTGATCGGAATCAATTATAATAGCGACATACTGCTCCGCTGTTTGCTCTCTGATAAAGATTGAGTACGTTCGACTGGCTGGTGACGTAAAATGGATAAAATTTTCGCAGTTAGCGTGTGAATGTACAATAGAATAAATTCGGGATATATTCCTGGATAACCGACGCTTCTAACATTTTACGTAATCGCGCGCAGCGAAACATTGGAATATTAACAGTTGAGGTCGCGGACGCGATTGTATAATAAAACGCCTTGCCATCGCGCGCGTGCACGCGAGTCGAGAAAAAGAGAAATCGAACCTCGGGCTATTTCTAAAAAAGATTGTCACTGTTGACGATATTCTTAAATGTTTGAAAAGCGTCGGTCCAAATTGCGTGCATATTTAATGGCTTGTTGCGCCACGAGATAAAAAAATCACTCGTATACCAGCATGCCGCTAGAAAGTCAAGCAAGAGAGAAAGAGAGAAGAAAAGAGAGACAAAAATCCTTTTGAGGACACCAAACAGAGAAATATAGAAATATACAAGGTGTTTTCTAAGTAAGTACATAAAATTGAAGGGATTATTCCTGCCTTATTTTAGGAAGAAAAAGGCACTTCTATTAACATAATGCCCTGCTTTATTTTCGAAATACACGGTGTCAAAGATGCACGCCCCTAGTGGATCTAAAAATGTTTTATTGGTACTGGAAAATGGTTCTTAATAGTTTAATACTACATATATACACATAAATTTGAATAAAATACCTTTAAACGTTTTCCGATAATTTTCGAAAATTTTATTTGTTTTCATAACTTTGACACCCTGTATTTTGAAAACGAAGCAGTTTAGGGCATATGTTTATATATATAGGCCGATATTCATAGTCGGATCTTATTTCAAGACCGTCTTAAGTAATGTCTTAAGATGCTAATACGGCTCTGTGATTGGTTCATAAAATCTTAAGATACTTAAGACGGTCTTAAATATAAGATCTGACTATGAATACCGGCCATAGGACCTTTTCTTCCTAAAATAAGCTACGAAATATCCTTTTCAATTTTTTGTACTTAGGAAACACCCTGTATACACAATCATTTCTCGAATTGGACTCGCAGTCGTACAGAAATAAATCCCAGGCGCCATTTTCGGATGAAAATCTCGAGTTAATGGACAAAGTCATGCGCGGATAAAATATAGCGGAAAGTAAACCAACTGTAATGACATATAAATAAGCCGGGTACAGTGAGTAAAAAAACCACGTCAATTTCAATAAAGTAAGCCGCTCGTCGTAAGTCGTAAATAAGTCATAATGATGCGAAGGGAGAGCGAAACTGGAGCAACTGTGCGGCACGTCGTAAATAACTTAAAGACCGATCAAAAATAAGACAGATCGGACGATAAAAAAAGGAAGGCCAAGCGTCGGGGCATCTCATTGACACTTGTTTAGAATTTCGTTTGATTTAAGAGACTTTAAGAGCAGAAGAAAAAGAGAGAGAGAGAGACAGAGAGAGAGAGAGAGAGAGAGAGAGAGAGAGAGAGAGAGAGAGAGAGAGAGAGAGAGAGAGAGAGAGAGAGAGAGAGAGAGCGAGAAAATGAGAACACGACAGGTCCAATAAAGAATCCGTGAGAGCGACGGAGACGAACGACGGGGATCACGTGGCGTTAGAGAGAGACAGCGATAGGGCGCCGCCGAGAAGTGCGAGCGAGATAAAGCGTTGTAATCGGAGAAAGAGACAGAGCGATGATTCACACATCGAAGAAGCGAGACGATTGCATCAAACACGCATCTCACACACACACACGAACGCTTTCCTCTCACTCTTTCTTTATTCCCTCAAAACCTGTCGAATTCACGAATTACAAGCGGTATTATCGTGTCCGGCGTCCGTCAATGACACGACAGCCGCGAGCGAGAATTCGCGTCACCCTGGATCCATACGGCTGTTCCGAAAATAAAGACGCGCGACTTTCACGCACTCTCTCTCTCTCTCTCTCTCTCTCTCTCTCGCTCTATCTCTACATCTGATTCTTTCGCGCGCGCGCGCGCAAGCGACTCACCTCCTTTTCTCCTTGTGCTTCTTCTCCTTTTTATGGGTGTCCATGATGAGGCCAACGGAAGATAAAGGGACGTAACGACGCGTTTTCTCTCACTAGCACTTAGACGCACGAAAACCGGGATACTCTCGGTCACTGCCAAGGAACGTATCCGGGGTATGCGCGCGCGCGCGCGCTCGTGAACAAGCTCCGCTCTTTTCTAAGTCGACTTGACGGAAACTTCGCTCGGCCGAACTTTGCTCCACCGTCTATCCCGTCTATCTGTCTTTGTCACTCCGTTGTAGTCTGTCTCAGCGTCGGTATTCGTGATCGATGCGCACACGCGACGCGTGTCACTGCTCGACGTCGCGCTGCGCCGAGGCCGAAGGACGATGAGCAGCGTCGTCGCGTTCCGACGGGTACACAGGCTGCGCGCGTAACGACAGACACATGGCGTGCGTCAACGGCGAACGCAACGTTGTTGCTATCGCAGATGGCTGTAAGTACGCGAACGGTGGCACTGTTATTATCGCGTTGTGCCCATGATCCACACAACATTGGTACCACGACCCATACCATACGCGAGCGGAATGACGACTAGAGGGGGGCGGAGGAGCGCGCCAGAGCGCGCCGACGTCACGAAGCCAGGCTCCGCCATCTGGCTGGATCCGGAAGAAGTAGCGAGCGACCTAGAGAGCGCGCGGCACATTTGAACGGAAGGAGTCAAATGGTACAACGATATGACTGTCTATAGTCTATACTTTCTCGCATTTTTCTATATTTGTTAGATTAAACTGGAAATTGTATATGCGTACTCATGTCTTGCAAAGAAGAGAGAAGATGTAACATAAATATGAAGAAATAAAGAATTTTTCTCTTCCCAGACAAAATTGATGATAAACTTCCTCTAACTTATATTAGTTTGCGAATAGAACGTAGAATGTGATAAGAAATTAAATTGTTAATTCCACATAATACTGAAGTTTTCCTTCGCAAGATATCCCTAGATTATTTTCATCCGCAATTCTACCTGCTCCAAGTTGTTCGCAAAGCAATTTGATTAATCTGACTTTATAATTGTGTTTTTTTAAATTTATTTTGAACTATACAGTGCAACAGGTAAAGTTAATTTACTTAAAGTAATTAATTAAGATAGAAAGACAAGAGGAAGACGACTATCGCTAATCTGCTGCACCTTGACTAGCAACCATCGCCTTTCTCTTGTCCTCGCTGCCCGCCGACGGCTGCTTCTTCTCCTCCTCCTCGTCTTCCTCGATTTCCTCTTCGCCTTCCAGATCGTCTGTCGGCATGCCCTTGCTCTCGTATAGTGCCGGATATTGCGACATGCAGCTCTGCATCGTCTCGAATGCTTTGCGACAATCCGAGCCCTTCGGATCTGCGGTCGAGTAGTGAAAGCAGGAGAAAGCCTCGCGAAATTCTAAACCACATGGCCCGGTTGCCATGCCACCCAGACACGGGCAATTCCAATTGATCTCGCCATTAGGCAACAACAGTCCGGGACTAGGCTCTGGTTCAGGAAGACTAATCTTACTGGGCACCGCATGATCCTCCTTAGATGCGAAGATAATGGTGTCTTTGCCCTCTTTACGTATCAATGGCATGGCGAAGATTCGGGAGGGACTTCTCCGTGCTGGTACGTCCTACTATCGGCAGTGAACGATAATAAATTCGACGACGCCCGGTGAACCGTGTACACGCACGTCTTCCCCTCGTATGCCGTACTCAAAGTCAGGCTTGCTCGAAGTCGGACGTAGCTATTGTACGGACAACGAAGGATAAATCTGCGCTTTGCTGGATAGATCTTTAGAACGTCTATGGGACTCTTAGCTCCCTCCTCTCCGAACAGCGACCGAACGGCTTCCAAAACGTTCTTCTTGAGATATACGGGAGATACCGTGAGATCAAGATCGGATGAAATTTCTCTACAAATAGAAATAAACAAAACGTACAGTTATTATGTATACAGTTAGAAGTTTTTTGAATGTGCAAATATCTCGAGTTTTTAAAGTAGAACGATCGTCGTGCTCGCTCGGCAATAGAATTAAAGACCGAGGGAGTCACACATATAGGTTATGTCCCGCGGACTAGCCGTGGTTACGTCTATATTCATGTCGAAATAGTGAATGTACTAACAGAGAAACGTCTAAGTAATACATCTTACGATGAAGCGCCGGCTCGCCGCTCATATCGACCTCGAACACCAAACGGTAGACATCATAGAAGCCTGGACGGTACTTACACGCGATTGCACGTGATGCACTTGCACGGCCATGTACGGCGTCTCATCTATGGCCTCACGTGCCGGACGTGCCCTCGCCCCTCACACTCTCACTTCTCACAGTGCCATAGTGGTAGAGTAGAGAGTAGTGCCGGGCGAACGAAAGTGCAGTACTGCCAAACGTCAGCCAATAACGCATTTCCCCGAGAAAGAAAATCTGTCCTTTTAAATTTTCTTCCGAAACTTCTCACAGATTTTCTCTCTTCTTCTTTCTTCGAATTAGGTACTTACGGAAATTATTTCGTTTCGGGTGCACAAAACGCGAAGCGCGGTGCATTAAACTAAAATTTAAATCTGCTCTTTAATACCGCGTTTGCGGCTCGAATTAGACATTAGACTCTAGACTATTACTTCGACAATTATTCTAAACGCGATGTGTATATATATATATATATATATATATATATATATATATATATATATATATATGTCGCGTTTGGAGTAATCGTATTATATTAGAGTGACAAGTGCCCGCGTTAGAAAAATTTTAAAAACATATTGTAACGTGAGAAAGGATTCAAACATTTTCGATTTCATAATTTAAGTCGCGTGCAAATTTAGATTTTCGGGCATAAATACATTCGAAAAGAATTTATTTCGAGTGTTTTAAAGCATACAAAATGAATAAATGCGGCCACGAGATCCTATAAACCGCAAAAATTGGACGTTTATTCACACCCGTCTCTTTCGGAGTGTGTAAACCCGGCATTAGCCTGCTCCACGATCGACCACGCGTGAGTGCCGGCGGACGCCCGTTGGGAGGGGAGCCCGTCGAGAGTCCCCCAGGAACTCGATTCTCAGTCGCAGCTCGGCTGTCAGTGCGCGACGATCGAGCCGCGTTCACCTGCCTGTGCTGCGCTCCGTGCGCACACACGCACATACACACCCACACACACACACACACACACACATATATATATATATATATATAATAATATATATACATAACACGCACGCACGCACGCAGGCCGCACGCACGCCGCGGTGTGTAGGACGTACCCGTACGTCTATTCGATCGTACACGCAAACGCGGGGGTGGAAAACCGTCACCGTGATTTTTGTATGTACGGTAAGGGTGCACGTGAAGAAGATAGAGAGAGAGGGAGGGAGAGAGACGAGAAAGAGACGATCCGAGGAGGCGGAACGAATCGGGGGACCCATGCGTCGCGCGATATAGACGGCGGTGGCGCACACACGGACGCGACCGAGCGAACCGAACGCGCTACTACGCCCAGTCAGTCAGTCGGACGTCGGCACGGGCCCGACGACACCCCGACGATACTCCAGCGCTGATTACGCGACGGGGTTCCCACGGGTCCCGACGGGTCCGCCTCGCGAGAAGCTGACACGCGGCGGGGTGCTGATCCGCGAGCGGGTCGGCGGGCATCGGCAGCGATCGGGTTGCGCGACCCGGGCCCTCGAGCGACTCGTGACAGTGAAGTGAAGCACGCGTGAGAAGTGGCCGCAGAGGAGGAAGGACGAAGAAGACGCCGGTTAGTTGGGTGGACGAAGAAAGAGAGAACGAGGAAGAGAAAGAGAGAGGGAGTCGGGAAGAAGGAAGAAAAGGGAGAAAGAAAGAGATAAAGAGAAGGTAGGGGAGAAAGGAAGAGGGCTACAGGACGGGTGGTCCTGACAGCGAGCGGTGACGAGAAAAGACCGACCGTTCTGAACGAGCGAGCATTAAACGCCGGAGAGTAATAGAGACCCCATACCCCGTACGTAATTGGCACACTAAAACGAGCTTTTTATCCGAAATAATAGAAAAAGAAACATTCGATAGTATAACACGCTTGCCGCGAGCGCGCTTGGCTTCTCTCGGGAGCTTTCCCTCGGTGTTGGATATATCCTTTTGGTCCAACCCTTGGCTAAGGCTACCGCAGCGATGAGCTATATCCTTCTACTCCGGCTCGCTCGAGAGTACGTGAGTCTAGTCGGGGAGTATCGTCGTGGTCGTAACTGACCACCCTGGCAAATTCGTCCCCGTCATCGTCATCGTCATCGTCGTCGTTCTCAACGGCAAAGAGGAGCACCTCGCGCGTACCTCGAGATAGTCGCGGCTGCCGATCTCAGTCGGCCTCCTCCTCGTGGCGCGCTTCGGCGACGAAGGCGGCATCAAGACGTTGTTCGAGACGACGAACAGCAGCGGATCACCGTTGTCGGCGAAAATCATCGCGAGAGTCCCGCGTCATGAGGGCCTAGCGTTCGACACCGTGGGTCATCGTGGGTCGTCAGCGTCGGGCGTGCGAGAAGGAACGGCGGCGCGCCGGCGGAAGCCCGGATAGTAGGAGGAGGAGGAGGCACCCGACAACATGGCCGCCGCCTGCTACGAGAAGGAAGTGGTGGTAGGTGCCGCCATTCATCACGGACATGGACACCACCATCACCACCATCACCACCACCATCATCATCACCATCATCACGCTAACGGAGTCGTTGCGTCGTCCGTCGGCAGTGTAACCGCCCAGACAGTACTACCGGCGACGTCTACCGGCCTCGACGATGCTGCCGTCGTCGCCGCCGCGGCCGCCGCTGCCGCTGCTGCTTCCGCTTCCAGCAACTCGTCCTCGTCGGTGAATGCTGCCAATGTCAATGCCGTCAACGCCAACTCGGTGACGACGAGCGCTGCGGCTACCGCGGCCGCGGCTGCAGCCGCCGCTGCCGCGGCCACTGCCACAGCCGCAGCTGCCGCCGTGGCAATTAACAGCTACAAGGTGCAAGAATACAAGGACTACTCGCAACCGCTCCACGTGGACTGCAGCGTTGAGTACGAGCTACCAAGCCAGGCGAAGCCGCCGCCCGGTGGCGGCGAGCCCCTCCTAATGATCCATCCGTGCTACTATCGACGCGCCGAGCGCGAGAGGAGGAGCCCTTTCGTCAATAATTTGCCGCCCCCGGCGGCGCCGGCGACGGCGCCTATGTCCGCTTCCCGCAGGAACGGTCGCAGGAGCGCCGTAACGGCATCCGCGTCCGCCGGCGTAGCTGCCGTGACGGTTGCTACGGCAGCCGCAGCGGTCGCGGTCGCGGCGACCTCCTCGACGACAACGACGGTCGTGCCGCCGTCGAGTAACATCGTCGTTTCCTCCAACGTCGTATCTGCCTCCGTCGTATCGCCGGCGACGTCCATTGCAACGTCCTCGGTCGCCGCAGCGGTAGTAGCTGCCGCGGATTCCGGTAGTGGCCTCATATCCACAAACGGCCAGATGTCCGCCGTCACCATGGCTGCCTCGTATCGTGCGGCACTTAATGTTGCGGTCACGTTGTCTCAGCAACAGCAGCAGCAGCCTCAACGGCGGCATCATCCCCAACAGCAACAGCAGCAGCAACAACCACCGACTCATCATCATCATCACCATCATAGAAATCATACTCATGCTCATCATCAGCAACAGCAGCAGCAACAACAACAGCAGCAGCATCATACTCAGCAACAATCTCAACAACAACGACCCATGACACCAACGGCTTCTGGTACCGACGTCATCTCTGCTGACGAGAAGGCAGTCATATCAGGTATTTATCAACATTACTTCCGCGCCATGCGTCACAATCATCAACACCGCCAGCAGCAACAGCCACAGCAGCAGCAGCAGCAGCAACATCGTACCGTTACTACTCATCAGCTCCTTCATCAACCTCACCAAAGCGACCGAAGTTCCTCTTCTTCGTCATCGGTCACGTCTCCGACGTCCGTGTCAATCTCCGGTATTCTACGACAGACTTATCAGCAGGCATACAGCAATATTGCGGCCACGAGTTCGAGCTCGGGCAGCCATCATCGCGCCGGCACATCGGCGGTCTCGGCGGTCACCCATCATCCCTACAGGCGACCGTCGGTGACGTTGCTGTCGCGAACGGCTTCGCATATCGGTCAGCAGGTTTCCTCTTCCTCGTCATCCTCCTCCTCCTCGTCCATCTTCGGTGCTTCCAACGGCGTTTCTGCTGCGGCCGGCGTCTCCAGCGTATACGCGAGCACGATACACAGGCATCACGCGACTTCTCTGCACGCTCTTCAGGCCGCCGCTGGCTTCTATGAGACGCCGAGTTATCACGCTCTCCTGCCTCAAAGTTAGACGACAGCCGGATGTCCGGACGGTTTCGCGGCGTTGGGTATCTACGCGTGAACAACAACGGCAACGGATCGTAATCGAACTATTGCGAATCAAAACGAACGTGTATCGAATCTCGATCATACTGACTCGCGGTAATCTCGGAGTCTGTTCTCGAGTCTTTCTCCATATATTCTTATCAAGCTCTCGATAAAAACTGAGAGAAACTGAGAGAACTTGTTGAGAAAAAAGAAGTTAAGTCGAGACGTGATTTCCGAGGGCTGTTCGTGTCAGCTAAGAATTAAGAAAAAGCGTTATGGAATTTTTTAAAAACTTTTTCTTGATATCTTAATACGCGCGTTTGCTTGTAAAGCGCAATTCATAACAGCATCGTGGACAACTGCAGGAGCTTGTTGTCAGCGATCGTACAATGATGGTCAAATTCGACACGAAATCTTCGTTGTCGATTGTTGTTTGCGGATCGAGTATTCCCGACGTTTCACGTGTAGATTATGTACATACAGACTATCATTTTACGCGTAATTTACGTAGACGATGCATAGTCGATGTAAACAACACTTATTATGGCTGTGCTCTATCCTCCTTCCCTTCTCTTTTTTCCCGATATTATGTTTAAGGGAGAAACCTGTACTTTATAATCGCGCGATAGTCGTCTTGTAGGATCGATCATTTTACAATACTATTTTTTCGTATGCATTGATTTCGATAGATACATCATAATCAACGAACGTTACTGTTTTAACTTTTATTTGCGGATATGTGTAATTTATGAAGTTCGTAGAGATGGATGCGAAAAGAGAGAGATTTACATAAACGTGACACAAAATAGTGACACGGAGAAAGCACGTGATATCTTTGCACGATTGTAAATGCGAATAATTTATATTATAGAAACGAGAGAACATCGAGCCTTTCTAACCGAAAATATCTGCGATGAAATGGCTCCCTCCCCCCCTGGTTAAATTCGAAGAAACGCTAAAGACTTAAGGTGCGATTTCATTGACGCTAGAAACCAGCGGCAGCGTCAAGAAAATGTAGGAGTTCTGTTGAATTTTGCGGTACGCTAAAAAGTTGAGACGGTCTGAACTTCTTCCCCCACTACATTTTCTTGACGCTGCCGCTGGTTTTTAGCGTCAATGAAATCGTACCTTTAGGCATACAAAGAGTCCTTTCGCGTGCGGTTGATAATCTGAAGTAATTTCCCTTGGTCCCCCTTTCTCGACCCGAGCGATTCTAACGCAGCTTTGATGTAGATAAACAGATATCGTCGATATATATACATCGTTTAGCAGTCATTTTTACAAGTGGCTCTTTCTTTTGACATCCGCTTGCTGATGGCGTTACGCATCAGACGACAGTTCAGACATTCTTCATATAGACACGGCGTAGACGCCTCACGCTGGTTTCTAACTGCTCTCCTTCGAACGGATTGACGAAAACGAATAATTCGCAGGCACATTCGCGACAACGACAACGACCTAAATGGCGGACGCCTCCTTCGTCGAGACACGCAGCTATATCGGATTATGATCCGGCGAATGCTGCTCGCCTCGATGTGAAGCTACCTTAATCCAGAGAGAGAAGGATGGGGAGAGGGAGAGAAAGCCCGCATCCTCTCTCACTCTGTTCCGCGCGACTTATCATCTCGATCGTTAAAAGTGCATGCGGGTGGGTCTATAGCGCGCATAGTCGGCATAGGGTACATCTGTCTCCCTGCGCGCACACACGGGGTGTCCCGAAAGCACGGCGAAAAGCTGCCGTATCGCTCCGCTCGACATTGACAATGAGGTTCACATTTCTGCGATATCAGTTAACGTCAAAACTTGAAACACTGATCCATTTTTTTGCGTATTATATTTAATGACTCTTATCTAGAAATAAAATGTTTGTGTGGATTTTTAATGCAAGGAACGGAGAAAAGATTCGTATCATCTCGTTTGCCTGCACAATTTAAACGAGGAAGCGTTTAGTTAACTTAGTTAAGCATTAAATGACATTAAAGGAGTCATTAACTGAAGGAGATCCTAAGCCTGCTTTTCATATCTTTTATCGTTTAAGTACACCTGTATTTTTCTTGAAAAGAATTTTATCGAATGTCATTTTCCTCAGACGATTAATTTCAAGCGTAAATCGATTAAGTTTCGAATTTAACATCCCGTTAAATCGAAATCTTCCAAACTTCTTCCGAACCTCTACTTCAGATAAAATTAAACGGGCTTCGTGATTTGCCAAAGTCCGATTTCACCAAAGTCATAAACTTCAATCGCCCGAAAAGGAGGGAGAAAGAGAGAGAAAGATAGAAAAAAAGAGAGAGCTGACTCGAGGACGAGGGTGAGACTGTTTTTCTTCACCGTGTCGCCACTCTTCTTTTCCACTTTGCTCTTTCAGACACACGTACGCAGCCGCGCGATTCGAGGAAATCGAGTTGTGTGAGACACCCTGTATAAAACCGCCGTCGCCGACACAACGATCGTACGTGCCATGTTCGTTGTTGACGGTGAGCGGGTGGCCGGACGGACGGGCACCGAATAAACACACGTCGTGTGCACACATGCGAGCATGCATGCACGCACATACGCGCGTGCACACACACACGCGCGCGCGCATACATACGTATACCCCCAGTATGCGCAAACCAAGCGTATACATATTATACACACGCGGCAGCCTGACGGATAGGAGGGAAGAGGGACAGATGAAAATGGTCGTCACTCGTACACACGTCAGGCGTGCGTTTCATCCAGGTGGATACCTACAATGAGCGCGACTTCAGGTAGAAAAAAGAAATTCCCGTTTGCTTAGGGCCGCATAGCATCCACTACGTTCTGGCCAGCGTTTTCGGGGCTCTGCCGTCGAACGCCGGCCTCTCTCGAGAACTTGTGAGATGTCGCCCCCCCCCCTCCGCCTTTACGCCCTCCTCGCTCGTTTCTTCATTATTCAGTATTCTTTAGAAGGATAGAGGACGTGGCCGGTATTCTTGAAGGATGGACAGTACGCTCGGTTTTAGGGCTCTCCGGTTTCACGGTTCTCGATGACACCGTGGATTCGCGGTTCTATCGGATTCAAGGAGTCCACGAATTCCTGGTCCTCGGTGCCGCTGGAGAGCCCTTCGCGTATACATTCTACTCTTGAGACAACACGTAGAGGAGAAAAAAAAACTACGAAACTCCTCTTATCTTTAGAAAGAAGCGAGATATGCTCAAGCTTTGATCCCACGGATCCTCAGTTACGCGTATTTCCAAACCCGCAGATTTTTGTGTCCATAATTCCGCGAAGCCACAGATTTTCTTAAGTTCGCGTACGAGGTGTGCGGAAGGAGTGTCGGATGTCGACGTTCGGATCGCAAATACTAGAAGACCAGCTGAAAATGCAAGAGATTGAAGAATGAATTTGCACCTGTCTTTTTTGCGCGTGAGAGAAATATTTTCATAAACGACAATGACTTTCTATTTCAATTTCACCCGAATTCTACAGAAAGAGCATTTAATTGTACATAAACTTATTGCAAATTTATCTTAATGACTAAAACTGCTTAGTAAAGACTTTAATCGACACTATACTGGCTATCATTATAATCGTCATGATAATACGACCATTGATTTTGGTCAAATTAATCGTCAAGATGTTTCGACCGTGGGTTTTGGTTCTTTTAAATTGATGTAATTTTGATGCTTATATATAATGTAAGCATCCTCTTTTTAAATAATTTAATTTATTGCGAAAAATATTATCTCAGCTAAGGTTCGAATCTGAAACCCTCATTCCGTGTAGATGTACAAATTCAACTACTGAGGCATGTGGTAATATTTATCGCAATAACATTAGCTTTTGCAATTCAAAAATTGCTCAACTTAATATATATCGCTTAATATTATTAAACTGCTTAGCTTAATATATATCGCTTAATATTACATTTTAATATTACATAAAAAAATACGAGATTTCTCCGCGGGATTTAGTGTATCAAACTTGAGTGTTTTTCATTTTCAAAGATTTTGGCTATCAAGTAGGGAAATAGTTTGTATAAACAAAAATTCGAGATTCGGAGGAGAATGATAAAGACAATAAAAGTCATGGTGAACACGTTGTAATAGAGTATCCAATTTCGTAACTCAACTTCGGTTCTGATCATTTACTTTTGCCAAATTGACTAGTGTTATGATTTATCGTCGGGATAATAACTTTTCGCAGTTCGGTCATCTGTGATCTCAAATCCAGGTACAATATCAGGTCGTTTATTTAAATCTCACGGCATTTCTCTTGCCGAAATACTCTCTCTCGAAATCTCTTTCGAATTCCTCGCCTCCATTATTCAGCGTTTCCAACCGAACGGCCGCGTTGCGACCAGACGCGACGTCGTGAGAGCGAAAATCGATGCCGCGATGACGCGATCGACGCCGAATGATAATAAGCATCGTTGTATGTTTTGCCAGCGACATTCGCCGCGTGATAGCGACCAGTCGTTTCTGGCCGACTGGAATCTCGCCTCCTTGGAAAACGCCCTTTTCTCGATTTCTCGTCTTCCACGAGACTTTCCGATGGTACGCGATTATTAAAAATATATATTTTCAGTCTGACGCTAAACATAAAATAGATGTTACATATACGCTATAAGTTTATTAGTAGAATATATTTAGAGAATCATAAATTTATATGTAAGTTATAAAGTTATAAAGCAGTTCATCGGAAGAGATACAAATAGGGCATTTCGCAGCCTTGTTGGCGGCACGCTAGGGTTTAATTACCCGAGTTCTGGAATTATTCCTTTTCTCCCGCGGGAAAGATATATTCCGAGGTTTAACCCTCGGCAGGACCGAGTGATGTGTAACACAGCGAGCTGAGGGTGAAAGTCGTTTATTGTAGAAAATTCGGGAATATCGAGAGTTAGTTGCAGAAACGTCAGTTTTACTCTGGATTAGTCAGGCGATCTGCCGTGAAAATTCAAGTCGATGCTTTTGTGATTCTCCATGGAAAACTCGTTGGTCTGTCGATCATTACGTGCAGGATCGATAATTGGCGCTCAATGGTCGTTCAGTTTCGGATCATGTGAGGAGGAGGCAAAAGAAGCTACAGGATTACGATTCCCTTTTCGTAGAAGAGCGTTTGCGAGCGCCTTTACGAGGGAAGACGAAATTGTCGCGGCGCAATTAATGACGAGGAGCAACAGCGACGCAAAAAGCGTTGTTTGTCCGAGATCGAGATACACGTCCCGCGGCGCTTAAAGCAGCAATTAAAAGCTCGTTACTCACGTCCATCTATTAATTATTCGAAAAACCGGCCGGGCGTATCGTGCGGAAGCGGAAGCTCCGGAAGATCTGCATCGAACGTCAAACTCAACGTCGACGAAGTAGTCTCGGTAGAAATGATGAGAAATCGAAATCGTTTAACGTGATCCAAAAAATTATCGGCAAGATTTGATCGCGATATTCTTAAAAGCTCGAGCTTCTCGCCGTAAACTCAGGAGGCATCAAAAGGCAATTAAAGAACCTAAATCAAATTGTAAAGCTCAGCAAGACATTTTCGAATAAATGCCTTTATTTAGGGCGTAGAAGACAATCAATTTTTGGAAACCGCTTAAAAAATGAATTCTTACAAGGCATGCCGCAAGCATGATTTTGTTCTTTAAGAGATTCGTGACTGATGCGCGCGGGGGTCGACAGCGGGCGGCCTGATGACCGCTGTCCTTTCATTACGACCAGATGATTCATCTTTCGGTCTGTGAAGGTAGAACGGAGCATTGAAATTGGTATTTTCAACTTATATAGTGGATGTGAGTTACTATTGTTTGCTTCTCGCTTAACAGGTTTCCAGGATGAAGACTCTCGAATGTTCTAAAATCTACCCGTAGGCGACCGCTCGCTAAAAGACTTAACATGTGACCGACAATTATCTTAACAGAGAACCTCCCGCGCCGCGCTTTTTTCTGTCGTTCGTCGGACAAAGAGACTCACTGATCTACGAGAATAGCCTACGAGAAAGGTCAATAGTAGGGTTCAGCTGGCACGGTCTAGACGTTTAAGTATACAAGAAATTACGCTACTTACTTTTATCTTCATGGCGATAAGGTTTGTGTAAGCGATAAAGCGTGGGATGAGAAGATTTAATTTTTTGTTATACAAAAAATCGATCCCGCTGATTGTTTCATCCAACGCAAAAAATCTAAGACAAACGCTAGTACGAGTCGAATAAGTACGTGTGTTTGGAAGAAAGATATTATAGAAGCACACACGTTTTTATTTCAAAGTAAAAGGACGAAGCAGAGACGTACTTTACGTTTCGTAAAGCTGCATCTCTCATATGTCCCATTTGTTGCTCACATTTCTGAGGCATTCGTCTGTGAACGTTATCGCTATCATGATAAGCATCAATCACCCAGCCACGCAGCGCGCGTGAAATTGTAATACACGATCCGTATCTTTTACGATTCAAATTTTTTCACGGCGCCTTTTTAGAATTTTTCATTTGTGCGGAGCCGAATGCTGCCATTTCACGAGCATAGGTGAATAATTTTTACCCGTATTCTTTGTGGCACGCTTCAATAAGTAAGAGCGGAACGATTTGCTCCGTTTTATTCATACAGACATACCAAAATCGTCAATCGATGATGTCAAGCTTGATAAAAGGTTCTCGCGGTATGTTTTAATTACGAGCTGGGAATTAACTTCGAACCCCCATATCTCGCATCTGTCACTAAACGCATGATATGAATATGGGCCTTTGAATCTGCGGAGGTCAGGTCTTGAGCTCCTGTTTCCTGCAGACCCCGTCCGCCCCCACAGTGACGTAACCACCGACCGTGCATCCTCACGTGCACATACACAGCGTGCATACACGCGCATACATAGGTACACGCACAGGTTCTCTTGAAGCGTGAGCAATGGCAAGCTCGTTATGAGTAAAAGTAAAAACCTACCAGTTGTAGGAAATTAACGAACATAATACGGACCGACGTTGATGAATTTGCTAAATTCTGACACTTCGCTCCCCTCCCACCATAGTTCCGTCTCTTTCCGCAACCCTTCACATCTCGGTCTTTTTTTTTTTTTTGCAACTCACGTCGCGGTCGCGTACAGGAAATGGAAACGGTGACCGCGTCGCGCCGCGCCGCACCGCGTCATAGTCATCGTGGTCATTCTATATATCTCTTTCACTGCCCGCCCCCTTTTTTCCCTCACTGTCCCTCGTATCGCTGTGAGCTCTCTCTGTTTCTCCCCTCCCCTCTCCCCCTCTCTCTCTCTCTCTCTCTCTCTCTCTCTCTCTCTCTCTCCCGCGTTCTCGGTGTGGCGCATCTCTAGAAACCCAAACGACGTCCGAGCCGGCTCGGGTTTCGTCTTTTTTGTCCTGGGTCCGCCCTTTTCAAAGCGCTCGCTCAAGGAGAAACGGACGTAGACGGGGGGGGGGGGCGTATTTCGTTCGTTACACGGTAACGATCGATCAACGTGACCGCACAACCGCACTGAGCCGCACCGAGCGAACCGCGGAGAGAGAGAGCACCGGGACCGACGGGGGACGGCCCATCCTGGGGCAAAGGGACGCGGTCAAAGATCGGTTACCGAGGCCCTTCCTCTGGCACTCTTTGAGAGCGCTTGAATTTTGTAACTATTTTGACGAAATATCTTGTTATCTCATCTTCTCTGAAAATTACGAATACCAATCTCGTGTGTGAATGCGATATTATGCTTTGATAAGATACTGTCGTGTATGAACGAGAAATTCGTATTAAACTCTACTGAACAAATGAAAGATTGTGATTGACGCCTTGCAAAACTGGGAAAATTAATTATATCGGTAATACAACGTGATATTTCATTTAAAGCTCGCATTGGCACCAACAAAATTTTCTCGAGATAGCTAGATGTGGAATTATGGAATATATACGGACATTACGATTTATTCTGCTGCATCTCAAAAGTTGTAAAATACGTCAAGGATTTAAATATATTTAATTTTTTGTAAAGCTATGGTCGTTAAAGTCTAATATGGCAGCACGTTTATTTCGCGAAATAACAATTCATAATAGTTCTCGGAAAAACGTCGTTCGCCGCAACTCCTCGGGCGAAAAGCGCGTTTATTTAATCGCCTTGGGCATATATTTCAAAAAGTCATTAGCACTCGCACGTTTCGCAGAAAGGGCCGTCGGATTTAACCGCGTCCGTAATTTCCCTCGTGCCGGGCCGACCCTTGTCCGTGAAAAATGTGCGCCGCGGCGGATCCTGAAAGAGGATCGACGAGGCATTTTGGCGGGCACAAAGGCGGGGAATTCGCGATCGGCAGTACCATATGGAGGGAAAAACGTGGTGGAGGACCGCGAGAAAGCCTAGGAAAATCGGTTCTCTCCGGTCGCGCCGTGCGATTCTTATTGATCGAACATACAGAACATACAGAACGTTTGTTTCCGATTGTTTTTTCAAATGCCCGGTGCAGGAAAAACGCCCCGAAACACAGCCTGAAAAAAGTTAAAAGAATCGAAAAATATCACACAAAAATTTAAAAGTAAAATAGAAAGTTCTAAAATATACGAAAAATATCTTGGCGACAATAGCTATGATTTACAGCGGATTGGAAGAACGTTTCTTTTTCTACTTGCCTTTTATCATTTATCGCGTTTAACGTTATTTCAAAAGTGTCTTCAGAATGGCACTTTCCTTCCTCTTAATCTTTATCCTTCGATTGTCAGCTGTGTCCTTCTCTAAAGAATTTTCAGGAGAAAAAATTCAGGTTACTAGCACCTGATAAATTTCTACCAATATCGAAAATTTTCCATTTTCCAGCATTCGATGCGTTCATGGCGTTCTGTCCTTGATTATAGGCGACATCGCATTCCGCTGATGTTGGCCAATTTTTGCCAGTCGTCCAGATCGGCGCCTTTACCTTCGCGCGCATCGAAGCTGCACGGAAGAAAAAATTTGCCTCGGCGGCGGCGCGGAATTTCCGGAGGAACGGGCTCGGTTTTATCTATCGCACGAATTATTGACGGGATGTGAGGGAAGCAGACGGCGGGATATATACAGGGTGTCCGGCAAACATATAGCCGCCCGAGCGCTCGCAGATGGAAGGAATTATTTCGTAATTACACGTAATACATGTAATGTAGTGCTTAAAACTAACGAAGCGTGATGTGTTATCGTCGTTAATATTTCCGAAAGGAACGCGGTATTTTAATGATGCAACGTACGTTAATCGACATTTATTAACTGCTTTAGTATCGACTTTAATCAGCATCTTCGTTAAAGTAGTAACATTAATTCTCTCATTAGATGAGGAATCTAATTATTAAAGAATCAAGGTCGGAAAATATAGAGAAGTGACGTATAGTTTCGACGGTCATTGCAATTCCCGGAATTTCCACGTCTCTTTTTAAGTTGTTATAAATTGGTTATAAAGTTCTTCTTTTCTTGGAAGATTCATCCTTCCATGGACAATTCGACCCGCTACTCGGAAAAGTCGATCGTTTTCCTAGAAAATACTCGCAACCGCCGTCTAGATGTTTCACCGAACAATTCCCGAGACCGGTCGTTTCGACCGCACTATATTTCGATATTGCCGATATTTGAGGAAGTTCAGGAACGATTTTTTTACGCGGCCACAACCGGCCAATAGCCGCCGGAGTTATTACGACCCCCTTTTTCGAGACGCAGTCTGGTCACATACAGGGTGTACGAGAGAGTCATCGCCTTTACCGCAAAATATTTTTTATCGTCTATCCGATAATCGCTGAAGATTATATAACGGAAAATATCCAGTTTTTTCCAATTTTATCTCAAACGAGCGAATTTTTTCAATTCAATGTTCCTATTAAAAAGTAACCGTTTTGAGGATATTATCAAGAATTCCATATTCAAAAGATGATTTTCAGTCCATTTTTATTCCGCTAACGGTTTGCATTTTCATATTTTAGATTGAATAATAAATCTGAAAGATTACTTGAACGCGCGCATACATAATTCCTGTGAGTTCGTCTCCCCTCCCCCCCTACCCTTAGAAACCATTATCCGTCACGGCTCGGGGCACGACTGCTGCCGGGGTTAAATTTCAACGCAGGCTGATAGATATATATATATATACCGATGCGGGATATAGCAGATGATAGGGGAATTATCGTGTCTCGTTGAAACCCTCACCAGTCGCACGTCGTTGTTATGTAACGTCGGTCACGACATTAGGTAATTAAGAAGCGTCGCGAGCGAACGAGCGAGCGCGCGGAAACATCGTCGTAGTCATCGTCGTGGTCTCTGGAAAGGCTTCCGAACAACATCGCTGGACTTCGCGGATTGGGGATGAAAAACGGGCACGTTGTTCGTCGCGACACGGCGGCGTCGGGAATACCGGTTTCAAAAGCCTCGATAAGCACTAACCAATCGCCGGAAATTGCAGTTTGATAACAGATGCTTGTTAATGATCTTGGAGCAACCTTGAGGTGTTTAAAAGGTTTTATAAAGTTCGAGATTATGATATCTCGCTGTTTCTCAAGTTTCGAAAGACTTTAGAGCACTAAACGTAATCGTCTAATTCTTAGTCGTGCGAAGGTGACACGGTCTCGCGAGACGGTCGCATTCAGCGATAAATCCACGCCAAAAGGACACGAGTCTTAGTCATTACCTGACACTTCGTTTAAAAAACCAGTGGTAGATGCGGACTGGGAGAGCGAGACTGAGCGGGCTTTAGAGGTCCGAGGGGAAGCGGGTGAAGAGTCAGGGGGAAGAAGAAGAGAAAGAAGATGAATTAGGCACGTTATTAGGTACCGCGGATTGTGCAGTTTCGAAACTCGCTAACGTAAGTCGTGGCTGGCTCCTTCTATTTCGCGATACGCCACCATACTTTACAACACTGAGGTGGCTCTTTCTTTCTTCCGTTTCTCTTCTTTTTTCTTTCTCTTGCGAACAGTAGCGCGATGTTAGATGCGTGCATATAAAATCCGATCGCTCCGCTATAGCCACGAAAGGAAGAAAGAGAAACCTCACGAACGAGGGACGAGCATGCGCCATTGTTGTCGAAAGGGAGGAGGGGCGTCTCGCCGTCAGGATGAATCAGGAACAAGGGTGGCAGGGGGAGAAGCTCATGAGGCCCGAGATATAATCGCTCCGAGTTTTCCGTGCCCCCCACGTGTATGTCGGGGGGCGACTTGTACCGAAATTAACTTTCCACTCAAGTTGCTGTTCTAAGTGAAAGGGCATGAAGAAATAAAGACTAAGTATAGCAAAAGGGCAGATAAGAAAAATGGTTCAGAAATAGCAGTTTTCGAATCTTCGGCATCGAGGACATCGACTAATCGTTCACGGTTCTGTTTAAATCTTTTTGATTGTGAATACAATTAAAAGTGGACGAAAGTGAACAAAGTGAAAATTTCTGTTGTATTTATCCCTGAAATTATTTTTTGTCTGTTTTTTTAGAGAGAATTTATTCTAGAATGTCAACATTCCCTTCTTTTATGCTTTACAACCAAACATATCTGCAAAGTTAAAGTTTAGTTTAAGGTCAGCTTAAAAGTGATTATTGTAAATCTTCATAAAGTAAAAAAAGGGAAAAAGAAGGATTTATTATGTGTTTCCAAATAAATACGACAATTGGGATAAAAATAAAATTAGTGTGGTTAATTGTAACGATATTAAAGCTAATACTGTGCATTAACTACGTCGATATTAAAGCTAATAATAAGTAAAAGAAAGAACGTGAGACAGGAAGAATAACAGATGCCAGTATCGCCAAGAGCGAGAGAGTCTAGGGAGATAGAAAAGCTGGGACGCTGCCGAATTTTATAGTCTCCGGAGCGAAATACCTCTTTTGTGTTCAAAGCGCATACACAGACCAATGTGCCAAAAAAGCTGTGCCGTCTTATTGTCGAACAAGTAACGTTCATTCTCCTTTTCTAGAACGCTGTGAAGCGAGAGAAATGAGCTTCTTACGTATTCGCGAACGTCCGCCCTATGTCTCTCTCTCTCTCTCTCTCTCTCTCTCTCTCTCTCTCTTTCTTTCTTTCTTTCTTTCTTCTCCTCTTCCCATCTAATACACATGCATACATCTACATATGCCGCATTTTGCTCACACATTGTCATTCAAGCGCACGCACATGCACGCACGCACACACGCACGCGCACGCGAGCACATATTTTCGCTTACATAGGTATTAACATATCCAACTTACGCACATATGAGGAAGCATAGAGGGTGTCCTATTTTAAGAATGATTTCGCGAATATCGTTAAAATTACGTTGTTTAAATCGAAAGATATATCAGACGACAGTTGAAGAGTTTCGGAAGGGGGGTATCGCCTATATAATGGCCTCTTTATGGCAGGGAACGTATCTCGAATACTTGAATCGCCATCAAAGGTCATTTTTTCTTTTTTTTCCAAATGCAATGACCTACCATATGTGACAAAATGGGACACCCTGTATGCACGCACACACCTCCACGGCACGGCGGCACGCACGGGCTCTTTGTCCGAACGGCGTCCCGAGATCGTTACACGCCGCGCGCGATACCGCCGTAGTTCTCTTTTATCGCCGGTATTACTTCTCTCTCGCATTTAGATATTGTATACTGGTACAGCCCGTATATCCGTTCGTTCGGTTCCACAGGCTCTGGCCGCGCATTTATTATTATTACCCCGAACGGTCGGTCCGCCGTATAGAAAGCGAGAAGAAAGGGGGGAGGAGAGAGAGAGAGAGAGAGAGAGAGAGAGAGAGAGAGAGAGAGAGAGAGAGAGAGAGAGAGAGAGAGAAAGGAAGAAAGGTACCTTTATATCGCGGGTCCTTAAACGGCCCCCTCGCGCCACTATCCACCATCCGGGAGGAATCCTCGTTCGTGAGAGCTCTATTTCGCATGGAGGGATCGGAAGCCCACTTCCCATCGCTCGCCGTATTGCACAAGGGATGTGCAGAGTGTACGATTTTGCATACAAGCGTGTTCTATGGAATTTCTTTCTGTTCAGATTCCGTTTTAAATCGTACTCTCCTGTCAAAAAATCTCGCTTACCCAGACAACACGCATGTCTCAAATCGGACATATAAAAGACTTCTTAAAGATGCCATTAAGACGTCTTTAAGACGTCTTATGTCCCGATTTGAGAGATTGTGTTCACTAGGTATGCTAGCGATATATTTGCGCAGAAAGTGAATCGTGACCGTGAAATAAAGATATCGAAGGAAAAAGCGCGAAAAGTGATGCCTACATTAAAATGTCACGGAGAAAAGTTATTTGGCGCGATAGGAACTAGAAAATCTACCTAGGGAACAGAATCCGCCTCTCCCTCCGAAGGTTGGAAGGTAATGGCGCCATGTAATCGGGACATCCCGTAGACACGGACTACGCGAAAGACCCAGCGACCGTACTTGGGCGTTAACCGATGTCAGTAAAACCGGCCCGGCCCCAAGTAGCCAACTAGGAAAAACTAACGCGTTTCCCTCCGCCCTGATGCCCCCAGCTTGTGAAAATAATCTACGGTGTTCTGCCCGCTTCGCTACGCGCGCGTCGGATAAAAACCAAGGATTCTCACATGGAGCGGTTGAACTTTACAGCGCTGTTCAGATACTGGAGGATAACGAGCAATTGCAGCGATACCGTATACCTTGAAATTGGAGTCGAACAATTGCAGCTCTAGTAATTCCTAATTAGTCGAATATTTTACAGCGAACAATCAGTTTCTTTGTAGAGGTCTTCCATAGAAAAAACTATCATGATGTATGTACGTTGTAGAATAACCCCAGACAATACGCATGTCCCAAATCGGGACATATATATAACGTCCTAAAGACATTTTAATGATGTCTTTAAGACGTCTTATGATTGACATCTTTAAAACGTCTTAATGACGTCTTTAAGACGTCATATGTCCCGATTTGGGCCATTGTATTCACTGTGGGATGTTAATCCTTCTCTCAGACAGCACGCATGTCCAAAAGCGGGACATAAGGCGTCTAAAAGACATCTTTCAGACATCTTTTAGACGTCTTACGAAAAAAGATGTCTAAAAGACGTCTTAGGTCTCGATTTTGGACATGGTGCTGTTTGGGCTATTTAACAGATGCAAACACTGGCGGTAGGTACATTAAATGTATAAACCGAAAAAAATTTAATTTATCGCAATGCTGACTTCCAATTCTAAATAAGGAATCCAATATTTTTCGTTACTTAAAGCGTTTCCGTCAACATCGCGAAGCGCCTGATCGATCGTCTCGTTTTTCTATCACTATCGCTCGATGCAGTTCTTCAAAAGCCAGGGAAGGATGAAAGACAGGAGAAATAAAAGAGGACGGCTGAATAATCCGGGGTATACTCTCGAATGCGTCTGCTTGTCCCTCGCTGAAAACGTGAATTCTCTCTCGTTTCGTATCAATCGTCAAATTTTTCGAAACCGTCGTGCTTTCCATCGGACAATCATCATTGCCCCTCCCTTTTCACTTCTTCCACTTCACGACTTCATCCTTTCGTTCCCCATACCCGTCATCCGTCAGCAGCCTGCTCGCTGTGAACATGGCCGAGCGATAGTTGCGCGCCGCGCGCACATACAGACTCAAACACACAATACACACACACACACACATTTTATAGTTCACTACTGTTAACTCGGCCTTAAAAAAAGTGACGTAAACTGCCTCAAATTATTAACATATATGTATATGTATAGTGTGTACATACGGAGTAGCCCGGAAAAGGAGGACGGAGTCGGGTCAAAGGGGGATAACGTTTCTCGAGCGCGACTCGCCGGCGAGATGGTCGCGGACTTAACAATTCACCGCGAACGGAATCTCGCGCGAGGAAAATTTGCCAAGCTGTCGGATGTTCGAAGAATCGTGGAGACGTTAACGCAAGACAGCCGATTGCGTTCTTTGAGGGAGAAGGTATCGATCTCCAAACTCGCTCGAGAATCGGTTCCTGCTGTGCCGTCAATCCGTCGTCTGTGGCCGGGCCACCTCGTACATGTATGAGCTAGCGCCCTTACTACTGACTGAGCGAGAAAGCCTATATCGTGTAACGTACGTTAAAATACTTGCAGTATGCTATCGTCTAAGCGAGAATGTGAGAAAGTACGTCTGTATGTCTATGCATTGGTAGAGGCGAGGACACGCTTTTGCGAGAATAGTCGACCGTTCGGCGAGGTTGGGATACCGTAACAACTGCTCACGAATTAACGTCGAGATTCGTTAATGTCGAAAGTAAGATACACTCTTGAAAAGGGTCGCAGAACGGTGCCGAAATACAGATTTTTAGATAAAGCGAAAGATGTAAAATGATGGTGATAATTACACGATGCGATCCAGACCTTATACGCAATCATTTGGAGCGGAAACCGAATACTGCTCCAGCCTTATTTTCATTATTCCAGATGATATAATCCTAATTAATTAATTAATTTAAGTCACAAAGTGATCATGCTGTCATAGACATGTTAAGTTTCACGCGAGGCTGGAAGTATTCGGTTGGTACAATCTTACTTTTTATTAAAAACCGCTATTGGTTATTACTCAGATAACTGAACCCATTAACCATAGATGGATCCAGCCCTTCCGATCTGAAAGGCTTAAACTCGCAACGACTAAAATAGTTACATTACTTCGGCGTAGCCTAGTTTTTATTTAGTAATATTTCCGTGAACTTGAAGCCATTTCTCTCTCCAATACACTGGATCCATCTGTGGCGCGATATATCGATCGCTACCTCGATCGATTCGGTTCCCCGCGCGCTGCCCCATGGCACGTTTCGATTTCGCCGAACAGAAGTGCGTATCTGAAGACGGCGAAATAGCAGCGTATATTTCTAACGAGAGAAGAAATTAGAAATGGGAGAACGGGCGAGGCGAGGGCACGAAGAGAGGAACCGATCGCGCGAATGCGCCCGCGCATAAATCGAACGAGGACAAGAGTATCGATTCAACCGGCTGCCGGTGGACGCGATAACTCCTCGCTTATCGTTCGCCGGAATCCGTAGAAAACCAGAAGACACGCTTGGTCTGTTTGACCAGATAAGCTCGTTCATGGGAGAAAGAGAGAGAGGGAGAGAGAGACATGTGTGTATGAGAGAGACTTTCTCTCTCTCTATCTCTTTCTCTCTCCTTTTCTCTCGCACTGTGTGTGGCTCCCTGTGAAAGTACAGGCAGGGTGGAGAACACAGAGAGCCACTGTGCACTGTTGCGGGTTCCGGGATTCCCGCGCGGCTTTAAAGTCCGGATCGCGCGACGCTTTTTCGGCCTGCCCCGCGGAAAAAGCCGCTCTGCGTTTGTGCACGTGTGTGTGTGTACGTGTGTCACGCGCGATTATGCCGGCAGACGTACGACTTTATATCTTTTTGCAGCGAGGCGGTGCCACGGAGTTTCATCGTTCGCGACGCGCGGAATTTATGCGCGTCCGGATCGCGCTGTAGGACAGTCTTCCATTTCAGGGGCTGAAATGTTGTCTACATATATTTTTTGTTAGCCTTTTGTATATTTTATGGATTTTTATTCTATTGTTTTTGTTTTATTTTTTTGTTACTGTGTATTATATGTATATATATCCAGAAAATCTCGTAAAGATAAACCAAACACGTAAAAAAAATAACAAAACCAATTCTTGTCTTTTATTTAATTTAATTTGACTCTCAAATCTTAAAGAAAATTCGATTTGAGATTTAATTGTTAAGATGCCACAGGTTTCAAATTTGTGATAAGTCTTCTATAAAAAGTGTCGATGAGGACTCTAAACTTTTTATAGGATTAGAAAATCTGTGACAAATCTGTGAAGAGATACCTGATGTAACTTAGATAAACAGACATTTACGTTTGCAATGTTTCATTACTTACAGAAAGAATAGCGTGCCGTTGAGACTACCCTGTGCTGAAAATTTTGTTTAAAAACCGGTCCTGTTTGCACCGTCCTTTTATTAGGACAAATATATATCTGCCAGCCACGTCGTGCGTGACATGGAAAAATTCGATCGAGCATGACGCAGGGTTGAGAGAAAAAAATGCGCCATTTGCCAGTGAAAAAGCGCCGCGTAATCCGAGCTTAAACGAGGAGGAATGCGCAGCGGAAATTGTTGATCTAAGCGCGAGAGCCCGAGAAAAATAAAACCTCACTTCTCTTATAGCCGTCTATTTCTATTGCATAAATATGTATCGATATTTATAAAAATTTCTCCTATTTTACGCGTTGATCATTGTAGGATGAGGAATAGCGCGCGAATGACTCGTTACTCGCAGAGATTTTATTTCTCGGGCTTCACCGTTTAAATCGCACGAGCAGACGATGATTCGACGGCGGCCGCGAGATCCCGACCAGGATCGCACGGGAGGATTCGTCTTGGTTTTCGCACTACCGACAAAAAATGATAGTCAAAGGGTCATACCCCTGGCTCACAATAGCACAAGCCGCTTTTCATTCGTTCATTCATTCGTTCGTTCGCAAAGAAAATTCATGAGTCTGAATTGACGCTATAGGGCGTTATGGAAAGACGTGTGAATATCCGTATAATGCGTTCGTTACCACGACTCGCAACTATGTCACATTTTCGGCGGATAAAATATAATCCCGGGCTCGATTCAGGGCTCCAAGCCGTTATGATTTTAGGAAAGTTTAATTTTTTATGCCTATATTTTCTAACGAAAAAGCACGTCCTAGACACAAGTACGAAGATCGTTTTTCCGATGTCCTACGTGACACATGAAATATTGTACCGATACTGTACCGATTTTAATGGTTCGATAATGTCGGTCCTTGCAGATCAACCGGCAGATGCAGATCAAAATTTGCTTACATACCTCCAAGTGCATTTTCGACTGTTTGTCGATTGTATTCGAACAATAATTTTTACATCCTTCATGATCTTAACGCAACACCGGAAGTCTGTAAACGGATCCTGATAAGCTATATTTCGCAAACGCACGTTGTAAACGAGCATTCGAAAATTGTGAACTAATTCAAAATGTTAAACCTGGAGTGCAACACCCGCTTTTCACCAACAAGGGACTTCCAGGCGAATATCTTACTTGTGATAAAATTTCTTCAATTGCATTTAGTGCGGACTACACGAGAATAGGGAATGTTTGTCACTGAAGTTACGCGGTATTAAAAAATTGTTCGTAAGACCGTGTCAACCCTTTAGGTACGTCAAGGAGTTCGAAAGCACCAATTGATGTATGCGTTATGTGTGTATGTGCATGCGTATGTATGGACGAATTCTGAGGGATCCGGCTGTCGCTGTCGCCATCCTCGAGAGCCGTATTGTGCACTGGGTGTATTGCTCGGCGGAACAAGAGAGAGCGAGCGAGAGAAAGAAAGAGAGAGAAAGAGAGAGAATGAGAACGACCGGTAGTCGTACACGACCAACTATCCGTACTAGCCGTCTGTATTATACGGACTCGAAGAATATACGACAATAAGGATCGTAGCCGCTCGAGCGCGGTCCATTCCGTATCCCATGAGGAAGAGAGTTAATCGACGAACGAGCGAACGAGCGAACGAACGAACGAACGAACGAACGAACGAACGAACGAACGAACGAACGAACGAACGAACGAACGAACGAACGAACGAACGAACAAACGAATGAACGGTCGGACGAGAGGAACTCCCACGGCTTTTATGGCTCCGCTCGTAAAGATATACCTAAGGCTTTTTCCGTGGAACCCGGGCCCCACCAACCCTCCGGCTTGCCTTTCCCTCCCTCTCCGCGGACACGCCCGGTCCAGGAACCTGGGGACAGAGGGCCACGACTTAAGCACTGGGTACGACGGAATCCTGACTATGAGAGGGTTCGCCACTTCACGGAGGGCGAGATAGAAAGAGAGAGAAAGAGAGAGTGATCCGGAGATCCAAGAATGCGATCCGAGGATTGAAAGATAGCAAAGTGACTATACGACTATGCGAGAGGTTGCGAAAGAGAGTTTTGATCAGCGATGTTCCTAAAATATCCCCGAGTAATATCGAAAGATTTCAGAAACCGAGAAAAAAGAATTTATCAAACGTTCTTTGATTTCTTCATTCATAAAGGAGAAAGAAAAAGGAGCTATCCGATTCCGATCCTAGATCCAAGCAAGTGGAAATCCATTGGAGGAGGGTCCATTTCGATCCCGCAATCACGTCCTATCGTGTTCCTTTCTTCGCTCAATCCTCCTCTCTTCTATGTTCATCGCCGACCAGACTTCCTCGACGGATTTTGCTCGCCCGCTCAATAGAAGGATCAATTGCTAGGGTCGGGAAGAATTATTAGGGTCATCCGACTTCCAGACCCATGTGTGTTACACGCGCGCTTTTGAACGTGTGTTTTCGCGATCGCGGTGGGATTTCGTCAGTGCCGCATCATTGCGAAGTCAATATAAACAAGCTTTTCTGATACGCGGCATGTTAAAGTATCGATAACAAACCTGGTTTCGCAATCTCTGTTTGAAGTTTTAATGCGCGTGTTGTTTTGTAAAGGAAGGATTATTCAAGTATAATTTTTAAACGTTTTAATGACGTACACGTACATATCATACACTTTTAACGATAATATCGAAATGTCTTTTTGGCAAAAGATATTTTCCTTAAATATTTCGTTGAATTTCGTGTCCATTTACATTAGAAACATAACTTCACGAAACTGTTGCTACAAGCATTTTCGTCGTGAGAAAAAAAAAGATTGCGCAAGACGGATGTCGCGCGCGGCCGGTGCATACGGTGCACGTTATGCAAGGCGCTCCAAATCACATTAATGTTTATATTAGCCAATTGTTTCGCGTCGAGGCTCGCGACGTGCGTGGTTACGCAAGCGGGAAACGTTCCAAATTGTATTAATTGCTGAATAGAGCCGAGTGCCCTGCGCGTTTTTGCGCGACGTACGCGTTTTCGAAAAGTGGAGTTGTGTCGACAGCATTGATCATGTCGACGTCATGATACGTTGAATCGGTAAGCGAATCCACTCTTTTCCCTTTCGGGTTTCAATTCACAGAAATCGCAGCGGCGCGGTGAAACTTCCTAACGTAATTTCTGCCAATCCCACCTAAAGAAGTGCCGCTAGTACTCCTAGATGCGGATACGATGCAATTCGAGCGAGCGATTCCGTACGATGTACCACGCCCCGCATCTCATATCGACGACGATGTAACAAGGTGACAACGATGACAATGATGATGACGACGCGACGGCTCGACCGCGATCGATCTGACAAAAATCACCATCGCGCGGCAGAGAGAGAGAGAGAGAGAGAGAGAGAGAGAGAGAGAGAGAGAGAGAGAGAGAGAGAGAGAGAGAGAGAGAGAGAGAGAGAGAGAGAGAAGCGTCACCGAGCGCCCACCGAATACGCTTGTGAGCGAATTGAGGCCTGCCTGTGACCAATCGATACCGTCTACCGTTTGACAACCTCGATATTTCTCCGTGCACTCGTTCCTCCTCCTCCTGCCTCTTTCTCTACTTTTCACCTATCTCTCTGCTTCTTTTTCCCCACGATAAAATGCATTTCTCTCTTTCTCTCTCCTTCTCTCTCTCTCTCGGTCTCTCACTCCCTTTTGCGCCCTGTACGCCTCTATTCCAACACACACACACACACACACACACACACACACACACACACACACACACACACACACGTCGAGAGCTCTTTGTTTTCAATGCGGTCCGTCGACGCGATGAAATTCCGCCTTCATTCCGCGTCAGCTTCAGCAGCATCAGCAGCATCGGAGTTCCCAGCGATCGATGCGTTTCTTCGGCGCGAAGGGCGAATGATCGACGCGCGCTCGACCTTTCAATTGCTTTGTCGCGGAAGAGTTAGAAGGAAGAAGAAAAGTTCCGAGCATCGATAGAAAGAAAGACAACAGAGTTTACGGGGAGTAATAAGATATAATTGTTACAAGAAGTCATTGATCTCACGATCTATTTTTATTTCAACAGGAACAAATCGTTTTCTTGATCTTCCGAAAATGGAAACGGAATTTGCTCGTCTCGGAATAAAGAGAAAAGTCCGCGCGCGCGGGCGCGATCGATGGAACGCATTAGGCCCTGGCTACATCTATCGTAACGCTTTGATCGTGGTCGTAAGCAATGAAGTCGTCGTAAACCGTATATCTATGCCAATTTATCTATAAACACATTTTTCTTCGCACGTCGAGAAACCTGACAGGTTAGGTTATGTTGTAACGCCAGACAAGCGTCGTAATTGTAAAGAGTTCAAGCTGAATCAACTCATACGATGAGCTTACGATAGCGATTACGACGAGCGTTACGACCGTTACGACGAGGTTACGGTGAACATTACGATAGATGTAGCCTAGGCTTTAGCTTTTTAACTGAAACGAAGGGCGCGTTCGAAGTGAAAGGAAAAGTTGGCGCGATCGATGGCGTCTGCGGTGTTACTAATTAGCACGAAGGGCGCTCTCTCGGAACGAAAGGAAAAGCCAGCGCGCGATCGATGCGTCCTTGATTTTCTCGACTGAAATAAAGAGCGCTCGCGAGAGTCGCGAGACAAGAATAAGCTCGCGCTCCAATCGCGACTTTACCTCAGTTTTTCAATTTAGATCCGAGAATGAAAGAAAAACGCACAATCGACGGTATCGCGATTAAAAACATAGTTTCAAATAGTAAGAATGTGTTCTCACGCGTTATAAAAGCGTATTTGAATAAAGAACGTTCCGATTCGGAATAACGTTCTGAAAAACAGAAAGAGAGATCGATAGCCTTAATTTCTCAGCTTAGTACGAGAACTGATGCCTTTCGGAAGAAACCCTTGATTTCTCAGATAAAAGCGTCTTCGATTTTCCAATTGGGAAACCCGGTGTGACCCATTTTCGAACTCGTTGTCTCTGAATTGGAGGGAAGGGCGCACTCGCGGGGACAATTTCACGAGTCATGTGTAATTCCTTCGAAGTGAAATGGCGGAAGCAAGCTTCGAGGGGAAAACTTGGTCGCGACCGTCCACCTTTCCGACCTCGTTCCGTGAATGAAGACGGGACCAAGTCCTGCTCTTTCTCTCTCTCTTTCTCTTTTCTTGCCGTCGTGCTTATCGTGGACTTTGTATGCCTGACGTGTGTCTCGTGTCAAAGGTTTCGTCTGCGACACCTCCGTTTCCTTCTCTCCGCGCCCTCCCTTGCTCTTTTCTCCTCCTCCGCGCTCTCTTTTCTGCACGCCCGTTTAACGCGATGTGACATTCTCCTTTTTTCCCCTATCTTCCTTTTTACTCCAATTTTTTCATTCTTCTTTTTTGTATTTCCTTCTCTTTTTCTCGATTCTTCCTTTCTCTTTCTCTCTTTTCAACTCATTCAAGCTTCTTTCTAACATCCCAAGTGCATATCCACATCTTGAAGGCTTTCAGAAAGCGACCGAAATACGTTCCTTAAATTCATCTTCTTTTGAAGTCTCATCTCTCTTTTATTTGTTTATTTCTTCTGCTGTCCTCTCTTTTTGGAATATCTTGTATTTAACATTTCTTTCGGTCACTTGACCTTTCCAGCGGCGTTATTTCGAGTTGAAGTTGAAAATCTGGGAATGCTCATAAAAGATTTAAAGTTTGCTTTCTAAATGCGCATCTATGTTATTCTCTTTTTTTTATTTTCTTCTTTCTTTTTTTTTCTCTTCCTATCGGATTTTCTTGTTATACGTGCTAGTTCCGGCCGCTTTATTTCTCCTTTTACTTCGTGTTAGTTTTGCTTCTACCGCTTTTCCGGTGGTTACGGTAGTATGCACGATTTACCTGTTGAATATCTTGTTTGTCTTGTTCTGACGGGGCTTGTCCCAGATCAATAAATTGATATTTCCCCCTTCTTCCTCTTTTTTTTGTCTACCTCTCTTTGATCTATTCCTCGCTTTTCTCTACCTTTTTCTCTCTTCCTCTCTCTTTTCTCCCTCCCTCTTCCTCGCTCTTTCTTTCTCTCGCTATAGTCGTGCCCTCTTTCTAGGTTTCGGAGGACCGCGGGGGAGTCCGCGGTGGGAAACACGAGGCTATTTAGCCAAAATAACTAACTACCTACGCTAACGTTATTACGAATAGACAGCAGTGAGAAAACATGAGAAAACGTTGTGAACAAAAAAAAAAATATTAAGAAAAAACGCGATAGAAACGAAGTAAACGAGAAGGAATTATACCTACCTATGCATTTAAGGTAATGTACAAGTCTCTAGTGTGATACATTTCTACGCTTATTCTCTAACTTAGTAGTCGAAAAGTCTAAAGTACGGATACCTCGTTGTGCGGTTAGTGGCGAAGAGAACGAAGACGAAAAATAAAACATGGCGCAAAAAGAGGGGGGAAAACGCGAAGAAGGTGAACGCGGAGGTCGGGCGAAAATAAAAGTAAAGAAAGGAAAAAGGAGGAAAAAAGAGACATCCACACAGTGCTGTAACGAAGTAATAGAGTAAACGCGAACGGGACGGAAAAGAGGGGAAAAAAGAGGAGATGCGGAGGATATGAAAAAGGAAACGAAAAAAGAAACGATTAAAACGACCCGCGCGCTATATATATGCCAACTGTACGTATACGTGCGATTATACGATATATTCCGCCGTTGCGACTTTCGTGTAACGCGTGTATACACTTTGGACGAGATCACGCTGCTCCTTCGCTTCTCTCATCTTCGACGCTTATCTTCGGAAAAAACTGACGGAATTTACCTTCGCCGTTGGCGAAACGAGAGTTGACGACGAGATGATTCCCACCGTATTAGAGTTATGATCGATGAGTGGGCGATCACCCGTATCGACGCGCGCGAATATACAGGGTGTCCCAGAGGACCGCATCTTTGATTTCGCGGGATAACCCAGTTAACAAGGTGATGTCAAATGACGTATTAATACCGTTTTAATGACGTCTCTAACGTCAATAATACGTCATTAAAACGTCTTTAGACGTCACTTAATTGGGAATAATAAAACGTCGATCTCTTTGATTGAAAAAAACTTCGCCGAGATGCCACGCCGCTTCTTTAAATGTTAGGATTGATGCGAGATAATTGAAATATTTTTGAAATATCTTGATTGTTTCAGATTTCTATTTAGATTTAATGCAGTTATAATTTCTTGAGCCTCTGTATAGAATCACTTGTATATGCGCGCGCATATATAATAATGAGCGGGTGATCCTTTTTAGAATATCGAGTAACTCGATGGCAATTCCAATCCTATTGGTCCAGCGAGGGAGGAGTGTAAACTCGGAAGTCGGCGAATGTCGCGGATGAGAGTCGGACTGAAAATTTGCGCGACATGCGGTTATACGATCGCAAAAAAAAACTATATTCGAGACTTAGACTATAAAAAGAAAGGGGAGAAAATCACAAATCAAGAATTGACGAGTGCGTGAGCGCCGTATGGATCAACTAGTTCGACGCGACGCGCGTGAGTCGCGTCGCTTGTGTATTTGCATGCGTGTGAGAGGAACGGAGTGCGTACGTGTGTGTAAATTGTGTGCGAATCGCCGGAACGAGAGTGCTCGACATGTAATGTTCGGCATATGATGTACATAATTCTGTATATACGAACGAATCACTGACTGTACAATACCACCCAAATATATTTATATTTCATGTTAAAAATTACTCTGGTAAAGTTCTTCTTTCTGGTAACGCATGTACTTCAACCTATCTGTTTTCAATCCTCCGAGCATCTATCCCAAAGTACATCGCGCTTTAAGAAATAGATACAAAAGTAATAATCACTCAGAAGAAACTTTGTTGGTCATTATAATCGAGACTTATTGTTAGAAAGATTATACCTAATTAGGCTTTATTTTTGCAGGTTTTTTCCTGTTATCGGTAATTTAATATTAAACACCAAGGAAAAATATGAGACCTATCTTAAAAAAGCGACGTAATAAAAAATATCTTAAGATACATCATTCTATATTTGTTTGCATTAATAATACATTTCGTATGGAGATCAAGTAACGCTTTATAGCGCGTTACTGATAAATCACGCTTATAAAGGGATAAAGGGCTATAAACTGGACCGGCGGCATTCTGGGAGTCACAGCTTCGAGACGAACCGAACGCGTTAATTAAAAACTATCGTATCCAATTACCGAAGCCGGAGCCGGAGACCGTGCGGATCAGCTGCGGTCCGCGCGCGCAATCGGCTCTCGCTTTCATTGTCGAGACTGAAAGGGCTGGGTACGAAGGGCCGAAGGAAAGCCCGGGACGTATGGTGCCGGCCAGAACGACGAGGAACGAGAGGAGCACATAGAGGAGGAGAGGAGGAGAGAAGAAAGGAACGTACGAAAGTATATAGCGTACGCGATGGCGACGTGCCAAGGGTTGCAGCAACGGATTTTGTCGGCGACAATAATGCCGACGGAGGAGGAGAGAGAAGAAAAGCGGCAGGGATTAATTTCGAATACGATAACTCAACAATATCGCCGTCTCTATGTTTCTTTTTCCTTTGGCTCCCTTCTTTCCCACCTTCCTTCGCTATGTTTCAGAAACTACGTCGCGAAAGAGGTAAGTTGCAGAACTTTTCAGCACAATTAAAAAGATATATACGCACAAAATAGGATAATAAAATCTCGGGAAGTTTTGTGCTTTAAAATCATTCAATTATTCATATATAGATCGACGCATGATTCGGAGAAGTAATTTAACGTTTTTAATTGTCAAGATACTTTATCTATGAAAATGGAAAGGAGAAGTCAGAGAAAATTCGACGCGAGTTAGAAGAAAACCGTTCCGATGCGATGTACGGATATTCAAGCGTTCCGTTTTTCAACGATCCTCCCGGTATTACCGGATTATCGCGGGGAAAAAAGGAAGTCGGCGAAGGGTTTCCGGGGGAATCGCGTCTCGCTTGCGGTTTGCGCCAAGGCGACGTGACGAAATCGAGCTTGCAAACCTCTAGCGTTCCGGCCTCGACCCAGCGGGATGAAATTGCATATTTAAAGGCCGCAGTTGCGAAACGTCGGCAACTCTTGCACGATTTTCTCGTGCAAATTCGTACCGCCCCTTTTTTACCCCTGCTTACGGACGTCTTTTCTCGGGGAGCTCGAATTATATGACCACGACGTTCTCTGCTCATTCTTTCCGCTAATGATCGCCATTCAGCCGTCCTCGCGGAAACGCAACGTGGCGAATACTGTGCGTAGCTCGTAATTTCGCGAAAATTTATCGTACACATTTTGCGGACGGCGATATATTCCCGCGCGGGAATATTTTAGGGAAACGCTCCGGATACACACACAGCTTTGGACAAAGTATTCCCGTCAACGCGAAATTGACCTGAATATATCAAAAGAAAAGGAACGAAAAGAAGACAGACATTTTTTTAACATGCACGTATACGTATTCTGTACACGTATCAGATACTTTCTCAACTGTTCGATCACGAAACGCTTTCGTGGAGAACCTCGAATTTAATATTTTCCGCAACGATTCGCATAGCGTCATTATACGGTATCTCGCTAATTTGACATTAATGTAATAATACGAATTTACGTGCGCTCATCAAACGTGCGTAAATTTCAGCGAGATTCTCGTCTCTCGATCTCGTTTCGCCCGTACGATCGGGTGGAGCCGCGACCGGGCGATATGATGCAATGCGATGCGATGCGCAGCACGTGCGCGTGCTCTCGAGCTCTCACGACACCATCGATCGTCGTTTATCTCTCTCCTTGAAAGAAGGCATTATTCGGTTGCATCTTCAAGTGCAAGGCGAGGTGGCCGTCGCTTACCAGAACCGTTGCCGGGGCCGCGTGCAACGGCGAGCTATATAAATCAATACGAGAACATAAACAGCCAATGTCACTCCCGTGAGGCTCAAAAGCGGCCGAAAGAGGAGACATTATTATACGGGGTGTCCCGCAGCGACCGCACGTCCCCTCTCTCGATCAGGCACAGGTCCGAGTCTGTATCAGAGTATCGAATTTCGCCGGGATCGAGCGAGCTTCGAAGAAAAAGTCGCCGTGTGACGTACGTTCGATACCGATAAAAAAATTGCGCTCCTGCGAAAGGAGTACTTGCAATGCAATCGAGATCATTTTACTGAAATCCATCAGTTTATCATTGAAGTTAAATATACGTATTCATGTTGCATCTGTATGTAAAGATGCTGCGAGACATCATAAATGTAGGATAATACTGCACGTGAAGAGTACATACAAAACGAGGAAAAACGCGGTCAAGATTTATCCATTTTTTTTTACTATTTGCATCGAGAAAATTTGCATGAATTGCATGGCATTTATTCTAATCGAAATCTACCGTCTCGATAGCGGATTTATGTTTCCGGCGACCTTTCGCGACTTTTCAAGCCCGTCCTTGCCCGATCGCGAACAATACGCTAATAAGAAGCTCCTCGCGTTGTTAGATGATTTATGTTAATATCGTTGACCGAGCGCTGTGAAATACAACCTGTCCTTAAAACTCATGACCTTAATTTCAATGACAAATTTCTCGACTGATTCGCCATCGTTTCTTTGTCGGAAAATTCCAACGAAGACTGTCGCTCGAAGCTTGTTTGTCCGAGAGTATAAAGTTCGTCCGATTATAAATTTTAATAGGTTTATAAAAGATGTTCCTTAATTGCAATCTTGAGGTCTTGATTTCGATACGCCGATAACTTTGGCACTTTCTACGCCCCGACGAGATGAGGAAAAATCGCCTATAAATCATTTGGATCAGATTCAATCATTGAGATAAGCCCAGGGGTTCTCGGCGGCAATCTGCATGTACGTCAGCACGCGCGTCATTGCAATTGATTCGACGTAAGCGCACATAAAAGGTGCGACTAAGATACCCGCTCAAGTTACGAGTTACGACGCGACGGCGCGATGATAAGCCAGCTGCGAGATAATTGTCCAAGCGAGGCTATTCTTTACAGCGATTCGTTAGAAATCCTAGAATAGCCCGTTTAATTGCTTCTCGCGATCCTTACGGCCATACGATTTCGCCGACATCAACAGCCCGAAGCTATTTTGCGCAAATAATTACGTCAATCCGTTTTCGCTTCATCGACGGTTCTCCAATCCATCGAAACGGACGGACGATTTTTTAAATAAAATGCACGAAGATTTGAAAAGCCAGAAGAACGCGATGCGAATTTCTGAGAAATGTGAAATTGTTTGTTGAAGAAGGAAATACGTGTTTTATCGCGATAAGATATTTTTATCATTGTCCTCATATATTAATGATTTCGGATTAGTACGTCATTCATTCTACAAGATGGAACATTGATTTTGCAATCGTATGACTTTCAGAATTTTTCCCAACGTCACATGTTCCCATAAATCATATACGAGAGAGAGAGTAAGAGAGAGAGAGAGGGGGAGAGAGGGGGTGACAGAGGGGAGAGAGAGAGAGAGAAAGATTTATATTAATATACAATTTTACGGCACCGTGAGTAGTAAATTAATATGTAATAACGTACGAAATGCATCAACGAAAATACACACAATATGGATATCAAGCGATGAATAAATTTTAATGATAATTAGCGTGCTCCAGGACTAGTTCCGAGCATAGTAGCGCGTATTCCTATTTTTACGTGCCATCACGTGCCCGTAAGCATGATCGAGCTATATATTATTCCCCATGCTGCGAAATATTTCGTTGATTGTGAGAGCGTAGAACAAGGAAGAAAGTGCTGAGATACGTGTCGAAAATGATTGCATATGATGTTTGGTAATTAATGAAGATGCATTCGAGGCGATCGGCATTTTTCGCCGTCGAACGGCGTTCACCTTTGACATTGACTTTCGCGTTTACCATTGACCTTGCGCGACGCGGAGTTATATAATATATATATAGTCAGTCGGAAAAGCACGCGGTTTTTTCCAGCATATTTTATCGCGAACATTTTCTGCGCGTCGCCGACGTCAATTGAATTTTTCTCGGGCACATCGCTTTGCGACTGTCCGACGGCTTCTTTTTGTCTCGTTTATTTCCGCGAAAATCTCGTCGCGACGCGTTAACGCGCAGGAAAATTCTGACATGCGATAAGCGACAGGAAAACTCGTGGCTGTTGCGTCGCGACGAAGAGTTTTGGTTTAGCTCGTTTCGCGAACGGAATTCTCCGTCGATGACGAAATCGCGACGAGGACCCTCGATAGCAAATCACGGACATGAAAGATGTCACGTGATTTGAGCTTCCCTGTGACTGTGCTCGCCCACAATGGCATCCTCCACGAGGGATTTCACGGTCGGCGAAACACGACTCTATTTCCAGTGTGGCCCACGACCACGGCCAATGGCGGATCTGGAAGTATTTGGATTCGAATGTCCGCCTCCATTGGTTAAAAGCCACGGAGGGCGCTTTGGTGAATCCTCGATGAAAATTCGCCGTGCTCGAAGTCTTCACACTGCGTTTTTTTTTCCAAGAAGACGTTTAACGCCAGTCTTGGAAACGTTTTTACGTAATAGCGTGGGGTTAACAAGGAATAAACAATAACGTGTCGGAATAAACGCAAGCTAATTTTCGGGATAATAAATAATTTTAGCGATCAAATTTGAAAGTCTAGGGTAAAACGCTAATTTCGCGTTGGCAATACACTACATGATGCAATTAGATAAAATCACAAATTTGACGACGATTTTGTTCTTAAGATTATTTTGCAATATCGAGTGTGACCCCAAAGAAAATTATGATGTTTTAAAGACGTCTGAATATTTTTATAGGACGTCTTATAAAACTATCAGAAAGACGTTATTATAACGTTTTTAAGATGTCTTATGTCTCGATTTATGACGTCTTTGAGACGTCTTAATATATAAACGTTTTATTTTGGACTATCTTTAGACATATATTGTAAAATAAAAATTAATAATACGTTAACAAGAAAAAAATACAAAAGAAGAGCTAGCGTCGCTTGTAGTAATTAATAAACTATATATCAATCCAACAGTATGCCACTTTATTTTGTCTAAATTTTAGACAAAATATATGTAGAAAACTATCGCGATTTTAGAAAGTATGTTTTATTTTTAGATAAAAAAACAATTTTAAAAAATGTGAAGTTACGTTTATTGTCTATTAAGGCCCAGTTTCACCAACGTCAATTATTATAAATGTAACCTTTGATTAAACTCACTCTTCGTCTCTTTCTAAGGGGGACAGTTAGAAAAAGACGAAGAGTGAGTTTAATCGAAGGTTACAAGTTAATCCATTGGTGAAACTGGAACTAATACTATGTTTACGTTACTTCTGTAGTAACTTACGATAATTCCTTTGCGTAAACGGGATTTTGTAGTAACTTACGATAATTTACTCCGCGTAAACGAGTGAATTATCGTAAGTTACTACAGAAGTAACGCTCGCGTAAACGTAGTATAAGCCAAATGCGTGACGCGTTGTCGAATTAACAAATCGACCGAGCCCGACGGCGATCGAAGCGAAATCGTAATATTAATCGGCACGTAACGATTACAGCGCAAGATGCACGACAAACGATCTCGACGCTTCGCGAGAGGCACTCGCGGCAATTGTTCATGATACACTTTTAGACCGTAAGTAACAATACGCGAAAAATACTCGACAGTGGCTCGACCGACCACGATCCGATATCATCTGTCGAAGAACAATGCTGCGGTTTTCAAAACGATCGATGCGGCAACCTGATTGGGATATTATTTAAACGTAAATCAAACTCCAGATATCTCAAACAAAAATTAGAAATAATCCAAAGAATAAAATCAATTATATGTATATATTTCCAATATAATTTCCGATATCCAGAATAATATACAATAAAAAAAATTTTTTTAAATAAATGGAACCGACTTATAAGGCTCCTGGGTAGTCACCGCAGCCATATTGAATTTCTTGCTATCGAGGCGAGAAATTACCCTATTTTATGTTGCGGTATTTTCCGAAATAAAAAGACATTTTAATAAAAAATCACTATAGATCGTTTCAGCACACTTCTAAAATTGACCGGATACTATCCTTTTCCCTCGATAATAAACAAACAGCCATAAAACGAAGCCTACACATACGGAAAAACAAGCCGTTTTCGACTATCGAAAGGAGTGGAGAATTTTCCTTCCGCATATGTATTTCTTGCAAATCTTACCATACGGTCAATTTTACGAGTTTTACGAATACGTTAAACGTTATAGCACAAGTACAGAGCGAATAATAAAGAAATTTAACGCAACGCAAAATAGGTTGTCAACATGTCACAAGACAGAATTCTCCATTGGAGAGAGTGAGAGGAGAGAGTTCTTATTTCTGCCGCGACGGTACGGCGCCACTGTCAACGCGGAGTTCTCGGCTTAGGGACCAGGAGCCTTAAATAAAAGTTCTAAAAAGTATGAAATAATACTTTTAAAAATTCCTTTAAATTTTTTTAAGTCGGCGCCAAATTAATAATTACTAAATTAATTTGGCGCCGACTTCAAAAAATTGAAAGGAATTCTCAAAAGTAGATATTATTAATTTGGCGCCGATTTCAAAAAATTAAAAAGAATTTTTAAGTCTTATTTCATACTTTTTAAAGCTTATTTAAATTAAAAAAATTTTTTTTATTTTTTCCATCCTATTTTAGAACTTTTTTAACCCTTACACACATACCCGGTTAGTTTTTTAAGTACGCGCCATTTCGAAATGGGTGATGGTAGTGGTCCGGTATGGGTCTGTAAAAAAACTTTCTAATTTCGAACGTCTAAGTTGAGGCAGCGTCAGTCTCGCCATAGAAGCCGAGCAAAAAAGAAAAAGAAGTTTGTTTGGGGTATGCTATACCCACGTTATGTGTTAGTGAAATTTTTTGAGATATTTTATTTTATTTATTTACCGCAATATATTTTATTTTTATAACAGTTTTACGCTTTGTAGATAATTTGAGATTATAATCAATACGGATTATTTGAGATTGTAATATACGGAATGGAAACGCGTTCGAAGTCACGCAGTACTTCGGGGATAGCGAACATCATTCATTTTTTTTATAACTAGACATCACAGGCGCGCGCTATTAATTTAACTTTAATATTTTACTGTACTATTACACTATTAACCACACAACTGTCAAAATATGCCATGACAGTCGCTCATGAAGTAAGCGCAAAGCGCAAAGAGAGAACCAATCGGCATCGCGGAAAAGAGGCAACAATAACCGCGATATATTCGAGTATCGACTTTGCACGCCTTTTTTAGAGAGGGAAAATAAATTACTTTCAAAGAATTATATTGTAATTTTAAATTATTGCTTCCTCATAGAGAAAGTTTTGTTTTCGTACGTATATGAACCTTTGATTGCGTATAAAGTTGGGTCTAGTCAACCAAATTTAAATGAATTATTTATGAAATAGGGGTAGAAGAAACCAAAGAAAAGATTGTTTTTTGAGTTTTTGATGCTAATATGTTCAGAGTGTTCTAAAACGTCGAAATATTGCATTTAAAAAAATGTCTATATGTGTGTATGTGTGTATGTGCAGATTTGATGTCGGTGGTTGCTCTAACTTCCGCAAAGAGATATCGGGCTGTTTTTTTTTTAATCGATAGAGTATCATTAAAAAAAAGTTGGTATTTTGAATTTGGCGATAATAATCGGTAAAAGGATTCTTTCTTTATAAAATTTTGAATTTTTTGAGGATCGGTGAAGGAGTTACCGATTTTTGCCTAAAAAGTGGACAAGTTATACATGTAATCTCTATATATAGAGTATCATTAAAGGAAGGTTATTCTGAGTTTGGCGAGGATCAGTGAAGGGATTACCGATTTCTGCTTAAAAAGTGTATAAGATGTACATGTAATTTTATATCAGAGTATTATTAACCCGTTGAGGTCACATGGGGTCCAGTGGACCCCAGGTTTTTTTTTCTTAAAAGTATATTATTTTGAGAGTAAAACGCACAAAGTTTTTTTGCTCTATCTCATAAAATTTTGATGAATATTTTTGTGAAAAGAGTTAAATTTCTCGAAAAAAAATTTTTTCCTCACGTTTTTTCAACATAAAAAAATTTAAAGAATTATTGGATTATAAAGAGGAAGTCATAAACTAAATTCCAGTTCAAGGTTTGAGTCGATACATCAAAAAGAACGCCAATGGCAACTGTTGTGGGGTCAATATTCATCAAAATTTTTTGAGATAGAACAAAAAAACTTCCTGCGTTTTACTCTCAAAATAGTATACTTTTAAGAAAAAAAAAGCCTGGGGTTTATTGGACCCCATGTGACCTCTACGTTACTTTTAGGAGGTGTGACCTCAACGGGTTAAGGGTCGACAGGAGTAAGAGTGGAGACCTCTGTCGGGTTGGTTTAGCTGTGCTTAGTTGCGAGTCCGTATTTTATTTATTATAAATTTTTTAAGAGCCAAAATGGAAAATTCGGCTATGTACCGGGTTGCGGCTGATCTTACTGATTAAAACGAGCATAATTTTAATGAAATTCGTTATTCAATTTGGCTAAAATTTGGGAAAAACCGTTTCAAAGCAGCTTTCCTTGCCAAAGCAGCTGCTTTAAAACGGTTTTTCCCAAATTTTAGCCAAATTAATTAACGAATCTCATTAAAATTATGCTCGTTTTAATCAGTAAGATCAGCCGCAACCCAGTACATAGCCAGATTTTCCATTTTGGCTCTTAAAAATTTATAATAAATAAAATACGGACTCGCAGCTAAGCCAACCCGACAAAGGTCTCCACCGTGCCAATTCGGAGTTTGACCAGGACTCCTGTCGACCCTTAAAGAAAGGTTGTTTTGAATTTTGCGAGGATTGGTGAGAAGGTTACCGATTTCTGCTTAAAAAATGTGTAACGATTTTTGCTTAAAAAATGTGCAAGTTATTTGATGGATAAAATATTATTTAAGGAAGGTATTGAATTTGGCGAGGATCGATAAAGGAGTTACCGATTTTTGTTTAAAAAGTTACATGTGAATCGATAATATAAACTGATAATCATGTTACATGTACATCTTATACACTTTTTAAGCAGAAATTGGTAATCATTTCACCGATTCTCGCCAAATTAAATAACAAATCTTCCTTTAATGATACTCTATCCATCAAATAACTTAGGGCAGATTGAGGCGAATCGGATTAATATAAGTTTTAAGATAATTTTCGTTAGTGTTTTATTTTAAACGAACTATTTTATCGTGCTAATTAGTAATCCACTTGCATACTTAAAAACTATGAAGAAGCAATGTACAAGTTTCTACTTGCACATTTAAAAACTATGAGGAAGCAATGTGCAAGTTTCTACTTGCACACTAAAAAACTATGATGAGAAAACAATGTACAAGTTTCTACTTGCACACTTTTTTAAATCTATTTCTGTAAAACAAATATATGTATGTTCTCATTTTCGCCATTTTGTTGACTCGACGCCATGTTTTTTACGCCAAATTTAACTTGTAAATTATGTTTATCAATCGCAAAAACTAGACATAAAGTCTTAAAAATTTTTATAAATTAGTTTCAGAATTACAGAAATTTTTTTTACATGATTGAAATTCTCCAAAAAAGTTAAAAATGTCCAAGTTTTTACCATGTCAAATAATTCAACTTTTTGGAACAAATAATTATAACGTATTTTTTTCATATATTATCATTTCTGTACTTTTAAGATCCGTTAATATAAAATGTCTTTATCGGTTTTTTTAAGTTATGAATTAAAAAAAGTGATTTTTGCAAAATCTTCTTTCGACTTTATTCGACTTATTTGCAAATATCTTTGAAGGTAAACATTAAATCACAATTACCATGTACATGGTCTTGTTCCTTATAGTTTGGTACACAATTAAAAAAAAGTTTAAAATTGATGCACAGGACACGAAGTTATAGTTGAAATACGCGAGTCGGGTATGGCATACCCACATTGTACTAACGTTACAGACTGGACAGTATGTGTTTCAGGGTTAAAAATCGGTTCTGTTTAAAAAAAATTTTTTTTTAGCAAAATGGAGCCAAAATAGCGTCAAAAAGTGCACATTTATTATACTACGTAGTGTAAATAATTTACACTTTAAGTTCAATTTTTTTAACTGATTCTGTATGCGAAACCCGCGAAACTCTTCATATGTATTAGAGTTCTATATTAGTAGAGAAACGCAAACTTTACCTCAACTTTGCCGTCGCCGCCATCTTATGATCGTACGCCCGTTGTCTATTGGTCTATAACCGACCAATCAGAAGGAGAAAGAAGTTTGCGTTTTTCTACTAAATATAGGACTCTAATAACGGTGTCCTAATTAAGGGTTCAGACACAATGACAAAAATAAGGAATAATTATAAGATAAAGGAATAAGGAATAAGGGAATGTCGCATCTCACTTCAGTACACGTACATTAAAGTGAGATGCAACATGCCTTATTCCTTATTCTTTTATTTCATTCCTTATTTTTCTCATTGTGTCTGAGCCCAACTTTATTTTAAAGGAACTTTACCATTTAGGCGACACCAGCGCCACCAACTTTCGCCCAAAAATTAGCCCACTTTCATAGTAAATGGAGATCGGTCTTTTTATCTCTTTCTCCCTGGCGGTATTTTATAAATCTAGTGACTTTAATGGTAGAGTAAGGATCCTTTAATGAGGGATAAGACACCGAGGGTGCAGAATGCGGATTGGTCGTCCGCCATTAATGGGATACTTCCGGTTTGAGTATATTTTAGTAAAGATAGTGTATAGCTAGTGTATAGTATATGTCACTAATGGCCGCAGGGGAAAGTGATCAAAACAGGCCGTATTGTCCTCTAAAAAGAGGCAAGAAGAAATATAAGAAATATTATAACTGATAAAGTGAGAAAAAATAAAAGTGTAAGTATTGTACTTAATAAATCCAATTTTATTACAATTGAATGTGATTTTATATTATCATTTAACACTGAAATGAGAATACATAACCTCAACTATAAATTATCAAATTAACTAATATTGATAAATATAAATTATTTAGAAAATGCGATATTGCGAAGCAGTTAATTGTAGCAATTAAAGCCAACAGCAGTTCCCAATCGTTTTGACCAGCCAACTCTTTCTTTATCTTTACTTACAACTATATTTTAGGTAATTATTTATACTATTCGAATAATAATCATAAAAAAATTGGCAAGTAAATGATATTACTTTGATTTCATTTTAGAAGAGTAATTGAAGAACAAACTTCAAACAATCATTTTGAACACAATTAATTCTTTTCGATATTTTTGTCTGACATTTAATGCAGTTAAGGAAGTATTTTTTATACCTGCATGTTTCATTTGTTATTAATATTATTTATTAATAATATTCAATTTTCATTAATTCATTTTTATTGTTATTTTCAGGCAAAAATATCCCAAGAACGTGTAAATCAAATCATGCAGACCATTATTATTTGTCACACATGAATTTTCAACATTAAAATCAACAAGATTTTTTGTTTTCATAATTTTTTGCGTTTTTTGAACACGAACAAAAATGTCTATAATTTAAATTCCGTTTAATTATAAATAATTTTAAATTGTACATATTATTTCAAATTGTCAGCAAATTGTTCATATCTGTTTTATTTGAGCGAAGCAAAAACTAATACTTCTCTCGAGAAATCACGCTTTTGTCTTATTAAAGAAATAAAAATGTTTTCTTTATTTTATTCTTAAATTATTTAAAAACTACTGAACCCATTGGATTACAAATCTTCTTTCTGAACCCTCAAAACATGGAGATGTATTAAGAATACAATTTTTGTTAATTAAACTACTGATCGTAATATTTTCCTCATTTTCTAAAAAGTTTTAATTTTCAGAGCTGGAAGTTAATAATATACATTTGCTCAGACTATCGCGTCAACACATTTTTAGTATAAAAATGATTTTCAAAATTGTTCTGGTTTTTTTTATTTATTGAATTTACAAAGGGCCTAGCGGAGTAAGCATGTGAAATCGGCCCTTGATCATACAGAGCTGACATTAATGTCACAAGTTAGTACCAATATGATAAAACTTTCCACCAAATATTATTTTAAAAAATTCATTTTTTTAGAAGTTATGCAGAGAGAAAGTAAAATAAAGAAATGTATTTTTCTCGAAAACCACTTGACCGATCTTGATGAAAAAAATATATGTTATGTAGACTAATAAAACTAATTAACAAAAAAAATGTCCAAAATGTTTGCCAAAAAAAAAGACAAAAAAAAATATTTGAATTTTTTAATATTTTTTTTTAGGGTGATATTTTCGAGGTACCCCTTTGAAATTTTTACGAAAATTTCTCTTAAAGTGTCCACTACAACATATATTTTTTTCAATTTTTTTTAAATGGTGGAACATAGTTAAAAATACGAAAATCGTAAGCGTCGCGTCACTCCGGCGCACAGTGCAGTGCCATTCCGCGTTGCGGGTGTTCGATGTAACTTTAATAGCACATATGTACGTCTGCAATTAGCCTATAATATGTATACTTTTTAATTTTTATAGTTTCCAGAGTTTACCACGTGGAGGTTGCAGTACGGTTTTAAACTCCTTATCGGGGTGCTTTTTTAACGTGAGTCCCCTCGCCTCTCACTATATTTCCGTAAAATCGGGGTGCTTTTTTAACGTGAGTCCCCTCGCTTTTCACTAAGTTTTTGTAAAATCAGGGTGCTTTTTTAACGTGAGTCCCTTCGACTCTCACTACGTTTCCGTAAAATCGGGGTGCTCTTTTAACGTGAGTCCCCTCGCCTTTCACTACGTTTCCGTAAAATCAGGGTGCTTTTTTAACGTGAGTCCCTTTGCCTCTCACTACGTTTCCGTAAAATCGGGGTGCTCTTTTAACGTGAGTCCCCTCGCCTTTCACTACGTTTCCGTAAAATCAGGGTGCTTTTTTAACGTGAGTCCCTTTGCCTCTCATTACACCCTATACCTACGATTTATTTAATCTTCTTCACTATCACTGTCTATTACTGGAATGTTATTTGTTTTCTTACCCAAGTAGCACAGCAAGTCACAATAAAGTCAAAATGATGTCAAAATGATTGCAAAATGATGATTTTTGATCAATTTACCATCACTTTACCATCATTTTGACGTCATTTTGATTTTATTGTGACTTGCTGTGCTACTTGGGTAAACAGATCGCTAATGGGCTACGAACAATTGGATGCTGCTGTCATATTGCTGCAATTATATATTATCTATCTCATGCAAGATATTTAGCGAAAATTTTGAAACCAGCAGAAATACTGAGCAATCTGTTTATAAACAAGCACCCTGATTTTACGGAAACGTAGTGAAAGGCGAGGGGACTCACGTTAAAAGAGCACCCCGATTTTACGGAAACGTAGTGAGAGGCGAAGGGACTCACGTTAAAAAAGCACCCTGATTTTACAAAAACGTAGTGAAAAGCGAGGGGACTCACGTTAAAAAAGCACCCCGATTTTACGGAAATATAGTGAGAGGCGAGGGGACTCACGTTAAAAAAGCACCCCGATAAGGAGTTTAAAACCGTACTGCAACCTCCACGTGGTAAACTCTGGAAACTATAAAAATTAAAAAGTATACATATTATAGGCTAATTGCAGACGTACATATGTGCTATTAAAGTTATATCGAACACCCGCAACGCGGAATGGCACTGCACTGTGCGCCGGAGTGACGCGACGCTTACGATTTTCGTATTTTTAACTATGTTCCACCATTTAAAAAAAATTGAAAAAAATATATGTTGTAGTGGACACTTTAAGAGAAATTTTCGTAAAAATTTCAAAGGGGTACCTCGAAAATATCACCCTAAAAAAAAATATTAAAAAATTCAAATATTTTTTTTTTGTCTTTTTTTTGGCAAACATTTTGGACATTTTTTTTGTTAATTAGTTTTATTAGTCTACATAACATATATTTTTTTCATCAAGATCGGTCAAGTGGTTTTCGAGAAAAATACATTTCTTTATTTTACTTTCTCCCTGCATAACTTCTAAAAAAATGAATTTTTTTAAATAATATTTGGTGGAAAGTTTTATCATATTGGTACTAACTTGTGACATTAATGTCAGCTCTGTATGATCAAGGGCCGATTTCACATGCTTACTCCGCTAGGCCCTTTGCTAAATTTATATAAAAACTTTTAAATTTATACAAAAAATTATTTATTGCATTGTTTACTGCATTTATTAACTTTTTGTAATAAATTAAATTTATCAGTATTTATTGTTTGTTACTATTTACTCAATTTCTTAATTTACTAAATTTATTTTATTTAATTAAATTTGTTTTATTGCTTCAATTTAATTGAACTAATTCTTCAATTAGAATTGAATTTATGTAGACATATTTTCGATACAGTTATTTTATTTTATTCAAAAGTGACGCGTAATATGCCTGCCGTCACTTCCGCTCCTATTAATGGCGGCTTTGTCTCATCCCTCATTAAGGCTGCGTTCGGGGAACGCGCTATTAGCGCTATTGCATCTTTATCGCAATAGAACATTTTTATCGCTTATCAGATGTAAAACAAGGATAGAATAAGCAAATAGCGCTAATAGCGCGCTCCCCGAATCCAGCTTAAAGGATCCCTAATAATGGTAGAGGGCATCGGCGAGACCTCTTTCGGAAGAATCGTGCACTTCGGTTTGACATTCTTTCGCATCGTCAAATAGTAGCGACCGTTCAAATCGACGAACAGTATCAAGTAAGTTTTGCGTGCTAAATATATTTGCGGCTCTAATTTGTGCTATCTATGATAATGGATCTATGAAAGAGCATTTATTGTCTATTTATATAATCAATGTAGATTAACTTATTTTTTATCCTTTTCTAGTTCTAACAACTTAGAACAAAAATAAAAAAATAAATTAACTTGAGATTAATCACATTAACGTCTTTTTTATCATAACGTCATTAGTGATATTGTGATCCTTAAGTCCGTATCAGATTTTTGGCGCAAGTTAGAAGTCGATACGTTGACCCATTCAAAAGTTATTTAGGTTCAAAAATTGGCTTTTTCGAACTTTGATCCTAAATAACACTCGAACAGGTTAACGTATCGACATCTGGTTTGCGTCAGGAATTTTCTTCTTTTATGCTCTTTCAAACAATATACTATACAATACAGGGGGTTCCATTTAAAATTTTTGAGTTGGTGCTTCCTGGGGCACTAAAAAATTTTAAGTGAAACCCCCCCATATTGTAGTATATTGTTTGAAAGGGCATAAAAAAAGAAAAATTTTGATCGACCTCTAATTTGCGCCAAAATTTTTCTTATTTTATGCCCTTGCAAACGATATACTACAGTATGGGGGGTTCTATTTAAAAAATTGAAGGTGACCTTCACGTGACCTTCAAGCAACTATTCAAGGTCAAACTAATGACACCATCTTATGTGCTCCTCGAAACCGTACAACTTTTGTCTGAAACGTTTTTGCTGAAAATGCTTCGTTGAAGAATTATCGAAATGCGTTTTTTAAAATGGGTCACCCTGTATAACAATATATGGAGTGTAATCTGATCTTTGATGGTTCAGATCGGACCATATCTGCTCAGATCGAACCATATCTGATGATTGAATTTTATCGAAACAGTCCAGATCTTCGACTGTATCTGTTTAGATATAACCATATTTATTACTCGAATGCGCTCCAAAATACATTACATCTGTCCAGATATAAGTCGAACTGAGGTTGTGTTTGATCGAAAACTGTTTAGGTATGACGATATTTGGCCATGTTTAACTATAATAAATTTAATGTTCGTTGATAAATATTCGTCTCATGATATTTAAATATATAAATATGAATTTATTTATACGTAGCAAATTAAAGATATTCAATTACAATACATATCTTTGATATAATTATGTAAAAATAATTTATGATAAAGATATAATTTACAGAAAACAAGTATTTTTTATAAACAAAAAAATGTTAGTTATTTGTTATAAAAGCATTTTCATCAATTCGCCTTATATCTAAAATACAAAAGACTACATGTTTTACTTTAATTAATAAGAATTATTTACTGGTTATACAGAGTGTAAAAAAAAGGTCGGGAATCTATTGTTGCAAAAAAAAAAACAGAAAAAATTATTTTAAAAAATTTGATTGCATTTTGTAGACGCAAATTCAATTTTGTAAAATTGCAAATGTAAAGATTAATAAAAATTAATATTATTATTCGATTTCTTTCATTATTCTACGTATAGAAGTATGAAGGTAAAGTTATCGAAAAGTGAATACTTTATGAGATATCTCATACTTTATATTAAAAATATCATGACAAAATTTAAAATATTTCAGGAAATTCTTAACGAAAGAGAGCTTTATTTTGGTGATTTGAAAACACTAGACAAGATCTGTTGAGCCAGATCTGGTCATATCTCGACAGATCTAATTCTTTTTTCTCGGGGTTGAATCAACATCCCAAGGAGCGCCAATGCGCGTATAATGCGCTTTGAATGTACATTAAACTTTGCATTAAGAATTAAGGTTGGTTGCGTCCCGCTGCGGGGCAGGCGGCGCGCCAGGAGGAAAGCATACAGGTTAGATTTTCGTCGCGTGAAATAAACGAATTTCAGCAAATAAATATGTAGAATGCATTCAATTGTTGTTTCTTAAGGTTTAAAAAGAGTTATTGTTTGTACAATTAAAACCCAAATACGTTTACTTGCCAAATACTTTTCCTTGCCAAAGCAGCTGCTTTGAAACGGTTTTTCCCAAATTTTAGCCAAATTAATTAACGAATCTCATTAAAATTATGCTTGTTTTAATCAGTAAGATCAGCCGCAACCCGGTACATAGCCGGATTTTCCATTTTGGCTCTTAAAAATTTATAATAAATAAAATACGGACTCGTAGCTAAGCCAACCCGACAGAGGTCTTCACCGTGCCAATTCGAAGTTTGGCCGTGACTCCTGTCGACCCTTAAAAGCACGTTATACGCGCATTAGCGCTCCTTGATCTTAAAAACATTGAATTTTAACATTTACAATATTGTATTAACGTTGCAAACTGTAGATTTAACGTAGATTGAATGTTGAAAAGACATATTGCACAAACGTCTAATGTCCGCTGAATTGCAATGTCTTGTAGACGTCTACGAGACATTGTAATTCATTTAAAAAAATGTTCCCATATAACAGTAAAAGTAATGCTAATACATTAAAAATGAAGATTAATCCGCCAATAATAATTCAAAACAGGAATCTTTATTGAATCGACGCAAATGGCGAGTAACAGTGACGCTTAATCACGACGTTTCGACCCGAACGTTTCGACCTTCTCAAGTGTCTTATAACGGAGTCACACAAATGGGAGATGACGAACGGTCGGGAGCAAGCAAGCGACTGTCGCAATTACAAGATGTTCATTGTTATAAAGTTAAAAGAATAAACATTGCGGAACTATATACAAGAGATGACTTTGTCGTATATTGGATTTAGATTCTCGGTATCCTTTTGCAAGTTGATAGTATTCGCTTGTTTTTTTTATGAAGAACATCTCCGCTATTTCACGCTTCCTAACGTTCTTTTCTTTATGTAGTATGTCTACCTCAGACTATTTAAAATTATGCCGACAAGATACGCGGTGCTCGCTCACCACTGAACGGCATCCATCATCCTTCCTGATGTCGTTCTGGTGCTCCTTAAGGGGATGCTGGAGTGGCAAGAATTACCAACATTTTTTTGAGCAGGCTAAACTTTGAATTGGCTTTACGGAATTGAAAAATTTTTTTACAGAATTAAAGTACGTATAAAAACGGAGAGCGTTAGCGTTGATTTTACATCAAAAACGAAAAAAATTATATGTATGACTACGTGACAACATTTGCTGCACATAAAAATTTAGACTTTGTACGTATAAAATAAGCATACATCGCCCTCGGAAATACAATAAAGAAGAATCCTGTGCTTGCAGAAATGAGCTGCGAGCTTTAGTATAAGAGAAAAGTGTGTTAGAAAATTTCATATGCACATGTTACGCGTCTCCCCGAATTCAGCCAAAAACATATGGATCAGTATAACGGGTAGCCCTAGAGCAGGCGCTCTGTATGTATGTGTAAGAATCGGTGAGCACTTCTTTATCGACGCTGATCGAGTTTGCCTGCGCTCTGTATGTATGTGTAAGAATCGGTGAGCACTTCTTTATCGACGCTGATCGAGTTCATCTGCAACTCCAGCATTCCCTTGATACGCGTTTGCAGATGTCTTTTTGTCTGCCCGATATAAGACGCATCGCAATTACTGCAGTTTATCCTATACGAGCTCGGTTTCATGGTTCTTATCGAGTGTATCCTTTCCTTTTTTTATTAATACATCGAGCTTCTTTGGGATGGTGTATACCGTATCGACACAGATTAATAGACAGATAGCCAATGGCCCCTCAAAAGTCGAGACCAGCATTTCCGTGCTTTGATTACCGATACACTTTGCCCCTTACCGACAGACTTTGCCCCTAGGATTGAGTCCGGACTAAATCACATTACAGACTTTGCCCCTGGTGCGAGTCTGGACTAAATATACCCGATTTTACCTACAGACTTTGCCCCTGGTGCGAATCCGGACTAATTTTGCAGTGATGCCAGATTTCAGCGGTGATGTCAGATGCTCGATGCTCGGTCAGCCGAGCCGGCGAGAATCGTGCTAGGCTTCTTGTTAATATCTCGGCGCTCGCGCGCGCGCGCGCGCGCGCGCGCGCACCTAGGTCTTGTCGCACTTATTAATTACTTATGATATTTATTGATTATTTTTATATATATATATATATATTACATGAAGCCGAGACCGAGGATTAATGAGCAATACTATTGTTATTATATAATAATAAAGAAAACTTATTTTGTAATTTAAAAATAATTTTTTATTTTTTTATGAGCAAATCGTTAACTTTCCTAAAGTTGTTAGAAAATATGCGAATAATTTTAATGATTGTCAAATAATTTTCCTAGTTTATATGTATTACATAAAAACTCATTTGCCTAAAAAAATAAAAATGCAAAAAAGTTAGAAAAAAACCAGGACTCGAACTTGAGAACTTCATCATTCTAGCCGATCGTCTTACTCGCTCGTCCACATTTACTATTAGAAAATTGCTTCTACCGGCTTGATAGATTACGCACATGGAAACTTTAAGCAATTTTATTTCATTAATTATTTGGCATTGGCACAAGTTACTATGTCTTGTAAAATACATATAGTAAAATTAAAGGACAAATTTTTGCAATCACAGCAGTTATGTGTATTTCACTTTTACGAATAGATTACGTATATATTGTTGCTCAACGGAAACCGCGAGAAGGTGATGGTCTCTTTCGTCATGAGATAATGTAAAAAATTTGTTTTTTTTAACATTGCAATAATTTTAATATGTATAAATTAAAAAATATATAAGTAGATAAAGCTCGTATGTCTTAGATAAAACAAGAGCCAATAACCGAACAACATGATTCTAAATAATATAGTTTAATATTCCGTCAAAATAACTGGGACGTTTCGTGCTTTACAGAGACTTTTTCAATCAATAAAATAAATCCCTCTGCGAAAAAACCCTGACTGAGATAATATTTTTTCGCAATAAATTCTTTACAGTAATATTCGAGAAAAGGGGGGGATGTTAGATACGATTTGTATCAGCATTAAAAATTAAATCGATTTGCGATTTATTTAAGTGAATTTACTGTTCTAACGAAGAAGCTGTGTTTCAAGACCGACAATTCGTTGGCGCGCAGTTTAGTTGGAAATAGTATTGGAAATTCACACGGAAATTATTTGCTACTTAGATCCTAGCTCGAATTTGATGGCGTTCTTATATTAAATTGATTTTAAATCGCCGCAGGGACTACTGTCAAAATGCATTCTGCGCTTAGCGCTGTTTATAATGTGCAAATAAAATATACGCTCGCTCATCTATCTGCATTAGTGTCATCTTGTGCACTGTGTTCATACAAGAATTCGTGCAAATGGAGTAAATTGCTACCTATATGTGCACATGGGTGCATTTATATCTTACCGTTTAGAGTACAAAATATTTATTCTCTAATGGGTAGATATGATTGCAACCCGTCTGTAATACAGCAGCGTGTTTATAATCCAGTAAGTAAATTAATAGCAAATTGTTGCCAATTTGGCATTAAACTCACTTACAAAGAACTTTGCCCATTTTTATAAAGGTTTTAGGCCCCTTGCGTCTAGTAACGAAACTTAAAATGAAAGATTATTGTTAGAGGATCGAAATATTTCTGTATAAACATAATCCTTTATTGTAAGTTAATACCGTTCAGAGATACACTCTTTAAAAAATTAGAAAAATGTACAAAATGGCTTTGTTTCATTCGATTTTTCGACGTCCTAGGCATATCCCTGTGATGACGGATAATAAACTATTTTAATATATTAATTGAAGTACTTTTTATACAAATAAATTTGTTACTACTGATCCAGCTAATTGCAAATTTCTGGATGTGAATCAGGGATATTCAAAAGAATGCTATATAGTATATTTTTCTAATGTTTCAGAGAGTGTATCTCTAATCAATGTCGACTTAGAGGATTATGTCTGTAGAATATTCTGATCCTGTAACAATAATTTTTTATTTTAGTAAAGTCTCGTTGTTAGACGCGAGGGTTCTAAAATAGACAGGGTTCTTTGTGGCAAATCCAATTATCAATAAAGTGAAACGTGATATAAAATAATGTAAAATCTCATAAAGTGAGAGAATGTAAATGTAATGTGTTATTATAAAATAACAATAAATATTTTAAAATTAAAAAATCTTCCTATACTTATCTTTCCGATAAATCATGTAATGGTCATCACTTGCGATGATGTTTAAAACTTCCAAAGAACTTTGTTCCCAATTGCAAATAACACTTAATATAATACTAAAAAGCAACGTACATTAAAATATGTTTAACGCATTACATTTGTTTTGCTTTTTCACTTAACTTTTGCATATACTTACAATAGATTAGGCAGCAAAAATAATCAATAACTCAATAACATAAATGTTTTGTCGTTTATAGATTTTCACAAGTTCGAATTCCATTTCAACAATGACAAAATCTTTTCCTGTTCATATTTTTTATTGTTTCTATCGTATATCGACTGATATCTTTCGGGAAATCGTATCTCAAAAACTGTCACTTTATAGGATTCGTAAATTTTTGTTTTGTTGATAAGCATCAAACAAGATAGTTTGCTTTACTGTTCAAAAGTATAGTGATTTGGAATTAAAATACAGCTTTATTGTTTAATTTAATATTATTCGTGGGAAACAAACGCAAAAACGCAATTTTTACAGATACGACGCACTTCAAAATTGTAACCAAATGAACAAGATACGACATATTTATTTTTAAATAACATTTATTATTGTCATTTAAAAATAAATATGTCGTATCTTGTTCATTTGATTATAATTTTGAAGTGCAAATTTGTCGTATCTACAAATATGAGAAAATGCGAGAAAATTTTGACAACTATAATTCATTTTTGGTAATCTATTTCAAGATAGGATGTAGACGTGTGTGTGAAGCTAGCGTCTCATTTTGCGGAAACTCACAAATTATTGAGAGTTCTGACTTCCTTTTCAATAGTTCTATAATAGAGTTCCTGATAGTTTAAACAAATAGTTCTGGCTATTAAAGCCAAAAAACGCGTCAGTACTAAACTGAGACGTTAAGGTTCATGCAGCGTCTCACTTTGTCCTACACAAGTTTCACCATTGTATCTCATCAGATTTTGCGAGATCTCTAGTTCTATAACAGTTTTATAAAGAGTTTTGCCAAATAAAAGCAAAAAAATTAATTATAAGGTACTAAAAAAAAATTACAATGTAACGAGTACACCGAGTTAAGACGCCAGTTGAAATCTCGGAGTTCCGGTTCATATAAAATATTTTTTTAGTAGTTCTGAGCATTTCGAGCGTTAGAAGCATTTTCTAAAGAGTTCCCGGCACTGGCAATGTTGTATAGTTTTAAATAAATTAATAACGCTCGAAAGTCAGGAATTTATCGAAAATAGGTGAGACGCTGGCCGTATTTCGACAGTTCTGCGAGTTCTATTACAATTTTCGTGTAGTTCTGAACGTGTTCTAACGTTTTCTAAAGACTTCTGGCGATAAGCGTTATTTAATCATTTTTTAAATAATTTTTATCGTTTGAGAAAGACGCATTTACAGGTATATGGGTGAGACGCTCGATAAATTCCTGATTTTCGAGCGTTATTAATTTATTTAAAAATTATACAACATTGCCAATGCCCGGAACTCTTTAGAAATTGCTTCAATATACTTAGAACTATACGAAAAATATTTTATATAAGCCAGAACTCCGACATTTCCTACAGCGTCTCACCCATATACCCGTAAATGCGTCTTATACTCGTTACATTATAATTTTTTTTTTAGTACATTATAATTAATTTTTTTGCTTTTATATGGCAGAACTCTTTATAGAACTGTTATAAAACTAGAGATCTCGCAAAATCTGATGAGATACAGTGGTGGAACTTGTGTAGGACAGAGTGAGACGCTGCGTGAACCTAGCGTCTCAGTTTGTACTGACGTGTTTTTTTGTTTTAATGGCCAGAACTATTTGTTTAAACTATCAGGAACTCTAGAACTATTGAAAAGGAAGTCAGAACTCTCAATAATTTGTGAGTTTCCGCAAAATGAGACGATAGCTTCACATACACGATGTAGACACTTAGCTTCGGGGTTGCCTGACTGAGCGTTTAAGCAGAAAAACCGGAAATTGTGTAAAATCGACCTTGAATTGTAAGATACGACCTCCCGAAAGATATCAGTCGATACGTGAAAAATATATTTCTTGATTAAATTAATAAATTAAAATTTAAGAAATTAATAATAAAATAAAAATTAATTTTATAAACTAAAATTAAAAATATTAGATATTAATTAAAATTTAAAGAAAAATAAAAATTATAATCAATAATTTTATAAACTATAAATTAAAAATATTTTTGTAACATTCTTTGCAGTGTGTGTGGAGATGGGTATAGTATCGGTATTGTTAAATTGATTATCAATTTAATTATGTAATTGTACGTTTCAGTTTCAGACTGCGTTTCAAGATTAAAAGTACGGCGCGTGTAGTTGACGAAGCAAAAGAATATAGTTTTAAAATTCACACGAAAAATTGTTACTATATAGGTGAACAAAATTCATCCTGACCGTATTTGGCAGTTTAATTTGATGAAAATATTAATTTTATGAAATTACCAGGGGTATTACATAAAAGTTTATTTGAAATTTTAATTGATATACAAACATGAAACTTTCCTACATAGTATAAATAATAAATATAATTAATAGAATAAGTTTATTAAAGAAGCATCGCGAATTAAAATATTTATTCTTTATTTGTTCTTAAAAGAAATTTCTTATGTTATTTATAATTAAAAATATATAATTGATGCATGATTATTAACATCGAGATTAACACAGAATCTATTGCGTCAAAAAGTTGCAACTATATACATATACCATTCAGAATTTATGAATTATTTTTTAATTATGTATTCAAAGTTAAGGGTTTTTTTTTAAATAACCGCAATATTAATCGGATGGCAAAGTTAATTAAAAATAGCGGATATTAAAAATAAAAATGATAGAATTTTTACTTTTGATATCCGGCCGCCGCTATATGGCACCGACATTTTGAATTTATCAACTGAATTTAACATCAGATTAATATTTAACAACCTGAAAAACTCTTGAGTTTGAGTAACAAAAAAAATTTCATAGTTTCTTAATTATATAATGGTCTATGTAAGTCGCAACTTTGATGCAATAGACTCTATGTTAATCATCAATATCTTTTTAACTACAATTGACATAACAAATTTCTAAGGGCTAAAAGTCCTAACAATTAACATACTTAATTTTGATTGCAATATAACTTCTCTAACACGTCACGCGGAGTTCTCGGCTTAGAGATCAGTGCTCTGATTCTATAACTATTAACAACAATTCGTTATCATTATATTGTCGTTGCGCAGCTTTTTTATCATATATTATATCTGCACAACGATAATATAACAATGATAACGAAACTGTAGTTATAAGAGTTACAGAAAATAGCCTTAACAACGCGACTTTTCGACTGTTAGCGACTTCGTCCGAAAATGACCCGCTTTATCTTAAGAACGTAGTTACTGCATTGGCCGCTACACGGTATGGCGCTGAAACCAGTGAGAAATGCTGGTCTCGTCTCAACCCGGACCTTTGGCTATCTGTCTATTAATCTGTGGTATCGAGGCCCACTCTATTCAACGCGAACCGTATATTCTCGCTGAGACCCTTAACAAGCGGTATGGCTAGGTATCTTCGAGCATCGAAAGTGTCGGTGCATACTTTATCATCATTGTCGCCACGGTGACGGAGTTGTTTAAGTCTGGTGTTGATTTGTCTACTGATTAGGTTGTCAGGGAAGGAATGCTAATACGTTGCCATAGACATGCTACTTATCAGATACATCAGATTTTAACAAATAAATTTTGCGGGTACATATATGCCGTGTGTGTACAGCCGCGAGCCCGAAAAAATCCACTTTCCAGCCGGTCACCCAACCCACCCAGGCAGCATGCTGCTTAAACATTTAGCCCAGTCGATAGAGACATTTAAATGGAATTAATTCCGGTAGAGCTAAAAAAAGAAAAAAATTATATTCGCTCGTTCTCCTCTCGGAAGGCAATGGCAAACCACCGAGAGTATGTCTTGCCAAGAAAAACTTCTCTAAATATAGCCGTTCGGAATTGGCGTTAAATTGTAGGTCCCATATACAATGTGTATAATCCACACGCGCAGCACATATGTATATGAAGAGAAGTCGCCAACGTCCGAAGCGAGCCGGTGCTTAAGAAGAAGAATTCCGGGAAGCGATTTTATTTTTTTGACTGTTTCGGAGGGTCATGGGTAGTCTAAAACCGGATTTTCGGGATTTTAACCCTGGAGCGTTAACCGCCATTTTAATTAGAAGGGTGATTTTGTAAATATCTTGCTTATTTTCAACTTTAGAGTGAAAGTGGTAATAACCAAACTTGTAGAAAATTTAATACTCTACAATTTTGGTCCTTTTCATTTTTCATCTAGGATCGATATTTTGGGTCTTAGACTCGAAAGTGGGGAATGAAATTTTTCATTTTTTTTTATTTTTTGAATTTACTTGGTGTAATGAAAATAGTTATTTGTGTAACAAGTGCGGGAAGTTGAGAATTGAACACGAGTGCGGGTGATCGCACTCGCCTTCGGCTCGTGCGTCCACTCCGCACTCGTGTTCAATTCTCATCCCGCACGTATTACACACCCTATTTTATATTACAAAGTGCGTGGAAAGTGGCCCATTATTGCGCGCGCGTCATCTGTGCGACGGATGGCCGATTCCATACACGAGTCAAAACAGTGCGGTAATGTTTACATTACCGCACTGTTTTGACTCGTGTATGGAATTGGCTATTTGTCGCACAGATGGCGCGCGCGTAATGAGCCACTTTCCACGCACGTGTGATATAAACATCTTTTCCACACCACCACGGGGGTAGAGTTTATGGCGCGTTTATTCAAAAAATAAAAAAAATTCACCCCCCCACTTTCGAGTCTAAGACCCAAAATATCGATCCTAGGTGAAAAATGATAAGCACCAAAATTGTAGAGTATTAAATTTTCTACAAGTTTGGTTATTATCACTTTCACTCTAAAGTTGAAAATAAGCGAGCTATTTACAAAATCACCCTTCTAATCAAAATGGCGGCTAACGCTCCAGGGTTAGAATCCCGAAAATCCGGTTTTAGATTACCCATGACCCTCCGAAACAGTCAAAAAAATAAAATCGCTTCCCGGAATTAATTCCATTTCAGCGGCTTTTTCGGGCTCTATCGACTGGGCTAATTATCGTAATGCATATGTATTCAAATCATGCATTCCATTTTCATTTCAATGCATTAATATACCTAAGACGTTTAATTTATTATAATCAAAGATTTATTTTCTAATAATCTTTAAATATATGACATTGCAATACAACAGTTGCGTAGGATTAAACTTTGTCGTTATTTTGAAAACCACGTTTAACCCAAGTAGTATTTTTTCGTATTAATTTCATATAACTCTTGAACAGAAGCATGGCAATTTTACAGCAATGTAAAAATTATCTTTTCCTAACGCGAGCGTGAAATGGGCCGCTTTTCGCGCTTGTTTTGAGTGAGCAAAACAATCCATTTCGCAATGATGACGTAAGCGTTGAAAAATGGAGCCATTTCTCAATTAGTGGAGAAATGAAATTGTAAAACAAGCGCGAAAAGCGGCCTGTTTCACGCTCTTGTTAGGAAAAATAGTATGAACAGCTCGTGGGAAAAGTGGTGTCAAAAGAATTGTCCTGAACTAATCGAAATCTCGGTACATCTTCTGCCGGGAATATATTTCGGACGCTCGGAAGCAGAACGTTTTCCAAAATATCGATGTATTCCTCACTATTCATATGTGGCGATATTTCAATTAGTTCACCAGGACCATACGCACTCATCCATCCCCACATTGCACAAGTGATGCGCCCACTTCGCTCTTGAGGAATGACATACCTCGGATCAAACCTGCGATTATCGGGTCTCCAAACACGATCACGCCGATCAACTGCAGAACAAAAGACTTTTTCGTCCGTCCAGATAGTGACATCCCATTCTTCCGCAGATGTCATTAGCTCTTGACGCGCAAAAGCAACGCGATTTTCGCGATGTCTTTGCGTAAGCGCGATTTTTCGTGCAGCACGACGACAGTGAACATCGGCTTCATGTAAACGTCGTCGTGCTGTCCATCGAGAAATCGGTAACTCCAAGTCGTTAATGGCATTTGATACCGGAAAAAAAGGCTGTAAATCTACCTGGTTGACTAAAGCATTATTTTCTTCCACAGTTGTTTTCCGTGGTCTGTGATTATGCTTACGATGATCACGCAGAGCTTCTTCACCACCTTCTTGCCACGCATGAATCCATTTTCTTGCCGTCTTATCGGAACATGGAATTCTGATGCAAATCTCTTCGAGATTTACACCTCCTTCCCACAAACCGATTATACGGCCACGCTGGATTTCGCTCAACATTACTGCACCAAGTCGCAAGACAAAATGCTGACTGAGGCAACTATGCGCAGAGCTTTTGTTTAACGTCATTAGACAAAAGACGATCGCCACGTATTAGCGTCTTTTGTTTGTTGATTCGACCGGATTCGGTCAGATCAAAAGTTCGGTTTGAAACTTGATGACTCTAAACTATCATAACAGAAAACGTTCCTTAACATCGATCAAATATTCTTAGCATAGTGGCAGATTTTAATATTTTATTATCATTTTTCCGATCTTTTAATCTGATCCGAGTCGGGTCGAGTCAACAAATCGAAAATCGAAAACGCTATATGTTAGTGCACGATACATCATCCCAGATAGCACAGCTGATCGTTATGAATTCGAAAAAACTTCACCTTTTCAAATTCTTTAAGAATACCCGTAATTTGTCCAAAATGAACTCAAAAAGAATTCCTTCAAAAAGAATTCCATAGAAGTGACTTCTTATGGAATTAATCTAAATGGTCTTAAAAGGAATTCTTTTTCTATTCGTAATAGGTTCGAAGAGAATTCACTTAATACGCATGCGCATTATAATGCTTTCTCGAGCCGTCTCAAGGCAGCATTGCAGCGTTTCTATCAGTTTCTATTTGTCTTCTCTGGTCTTCCTGGCGGCTTTCTCGCTATTTCGCGCTTCTACGTGCTTCTGCGTCGGAGAATATTACGCTTGGACGTAATATATTTACATTAGTTGGCCGTAATTGACAACGTATACGTATTAGCACGACCGTTAATAATTTTTGTCGTCGAGAAGAAAATTTGAAGGTAATTAAAGCATTTTATTAATTTTCTTAAATTAATTTCTTGCAAATACTCAACCTCATCATCACACACGTTGTGATATAATTAAATTTACATCTGATTTCGATTTTTACTAGGTTTTTACTCGAGATCGCACATTTTATAAACGATTCAACTTAACCTAACCTATTGTTCTGATTGTGAGAACTCGAAGGATTCGAGCTGGCTTAAGGTGATTGGGCCATCAGAGCATGTTAAAGAAAAAAATCCGAATTAAATATATGTTATAAAAAAAACCTAAATACGCTTAAATTTGCAATTTTGAGAAGATCTGACGTCTAGTTTTTAAGATATTAAATCTCAAAGTTGGCAATTTTAAATAGGTTTTATGGGAAATTGTACCGAAAACATACATTTTTCGAGAATTTCACTCACTGTCTGTAAAGAAACAAGTTCAAAAAACTGAAAATAACATTATTTGATTCTTCTAGCACTTGTTAAGTATAAGACAAAACGACGTTGACGTGTAATAAGGCCAAAAATTCAATCAAAAGTTGATGAATCGTCGCGTTTCTTGTCGGCCTTTCGATCAGCTGTACGCGACGTGAACATGTGGCAACGCCGCGCCGTGTAGTGTTTTCTTTCCACAGCACTATTCTTTGGCAAGCAAATCTCCCGTTATCGAAATTGTTTGTTACCTTCCATTATTTTTTAACATAAACACAATACATAACCTCACTCAAACACATGGCACTGGCATGATAGCTGCCTACATCGAAGAGATGCAATGTCGCGACATTTCTCTTGTACGAATGTCAACTGAAGTCAAATCTTGAACTGTTTACATTTATCAGTAGATAAATTGATACGTAATCGAATGAAAAGTTACATTATAAAACCAGTAATTATACAAGTGTCTAGAATACATCCATAAAAATGGTTTTTCTTAAAATAAAATTTAGCCCTTATATTGACTCACATGGTACATGGCCCAATCACCTTAAATTGTCACGCCTATATACATTGCCAATTAAAGGTAAACCTATTGTTCTGATTGTGAGAACTCGAAGGATTCGATCTGGCTCGTCACGCCTATACGTTGCCACAGGTAAAACCTTATATTGTTCTGATTGTGAGAACTCGAAGGATTCGAGGATTATTTTGCAACATTTTCTTCCTGAAGAATATTTAATTCACTTTAACAGTCTCAATTGTGCTATACGGATATTGTGCGATCCCCGAAATTGCTACAGAAACAACGCTTATGCTAAAGAATTGCTGATTTATTTTTGTACAGCAATTTAAGACGTTGTATGGGGAGCAATATGTTGTGAGTAACATTCACTCTCTTATTCATTTAAATGAAGATGTAAAGATGTACGGTCCATTAGATTCATACAGTACTTTTGATTTTGAAAATCATATGCAAGTGTTGAAGCGAATGATACGAAAACACGCTAATCTTTTGCAACAAATTCATCGACGACTAATCGAAAAGTACAGTTATTACGATCAACATCCTCAAAATAAGAAGAATCAGAAGATTTTGAAGCATCCTATACTCAAGAAGCCAATTGTGTCAGAACTTCCTTTGGGTTGCCACAGCGAGCACCGAATTCTACAAATCCGCATGTTTGAATTATCAAATAAAAAGCCAGACAACTGTTGCTTCCTGACTGATGCAACTATCGTGATGATTAAGCACATTGGATTAATGGAAAATAAGATTGTTGTTCTTAGTAATAAATTTCTAAACAGATCTGATATTTTACATTATCCGTGTCCCTCAAGTAACATGAATATATACAAAGTTGAAAATCTGTTACCTTTACAAATGTAGCCTGTACAATGCATTGATCGTAAAGGATTTTTAATGACAATCGAGAACATTACTTACGCCATGCCTCTTTTACAAGATTGATATGAGGTGATGTGGAATCATACTTTGCAAATGCAGACTTTGTAGTATTTTTTGACTTTGTAGTATTTTTGTAATCTTGTACCAGAAAATTGGATGGATTTAGAATCAAACAAAGTTTTTTGGCCTCCAAAACAGGTCAAATTTAATAAAAACAAAATGCATTATCTACATCCAAAAGATGACTGGCTTATATACGAATGCCGTAAACGTTTGGGACCTTTTGGTGCGTTTTTCTCAAGAATGTTAAATATTTAGAAAATATTAACTTACTGTACACAAATGAAAACTAACACTTTTTGCAGAGTCTTTTCAATTAGCTAATCAAGTAGAAGAGCACTGCATGAACGTATCTACAAATGAAGATACTGATGACATGTGTGACAAAGCTATTAAGGCATCTGAGGCACAAAAGATACGAAATAGGAGAAAGCCAGCATGGCTTCGGAACGAAACGTTGGCGTCGGAAAAAGAAGGAAAAGAAGAAGAAGTAGAAGAAGAGGAAGAAGAGGAAGAGGAGGAGGAGGAGGAGGAGGAAGAAGAAGAAGAAGAAGAAGGTAATGTAAAGTAAATTTCCGATAAAATTTATTTAAAAAAATAGCAACATAAATATACGTAACTAAATATAATATATTTTGCAGTAACCGAAGAGATATGTAAAAGAGATGGTACTGTAAACTCGTTTGTGTTACCACCATCTAATTTATCAGTCTACAAATTCGGATAAATGTGAACTCTCTTCAGTAAATGCAAAATCGACAACCGTTAACTTTCCTTTACAAACTGTTAAAGAATTCGAAGAATTTGAACGAAATCTTGTCGAGTCCTTGGAAGTACAAAAATTCTACGTAAGAGATTATTTAATTGTCATACTTTTCTTTAAAATACAAATGCTCAAATCGTAATGATATATTTGCCTTTATTTTTGCAGATTAATGAGATAAAGATGATCGGAGGATCTGATGCAGGCAAATTCACCAGAGCCACATTGCGCTTCTTAATGTCGAATCAGCTAGCAATAAAGTATTTTTGGTCCGGTCAAAGAAACACATTAAAATTTCAAACTACTCGAATTTTTTAACTCATTGTCGGTGAGTTAATAAGCAACATTTTCTTCAGTTTTTAGATTACCAAATATTAATGTTTAACTTTTACAATATCTATATACCTATACTTACAAAACATTATGTTGCAGAAACCATCTCGAAAATAAAGAACGTTCCTAAGAACGACATTGGGATATTTGTTAAGAAGTGGCTGCAGCACGCTATAGTGACCGGATAAAAAAAAGGACCTAGATTATATTATAGGTAGATTCAGGAAGCACATTTTTGACGCTATTTTCAACTTTTATCTCGCTCGATTTGTACAAGCGATGATGTACGTATTATTTGTAACGGTATGAAAATGAGTTTAATTTTGATTTAAGATGAAAGAAAACTTAATTTTATTTTGTTTTATTACACATTAATTATTTTGCATCGGCCGCTCGACGGAACTCAATGAGCCCGCTTTCGTGTTATAAACGTTACAATGTAATCGCGTGTAAATGTGCTGGACGCGTATACCGCTCGGGACATAAATTATCTAATTAAACACGATCGATTTTCCAAAACTCGCCTTGTTGCCCCAGCGAAAAAGCTCATGCGTTGCTCACCGCTATTCGTATAATTATATTCTACTTTTATGTTTTCCTTCCAATCGCTAAAGACTCTCATCCGATGAAGCATTAACGGGACGCGCGGAAGTGCGACCGAATTCCGAAATACAACGATCGTCGCTGCTTCTGCGAAGTAACAATATGTTTGTAGAATTTCGAATCGTTACTCGATCACTCTTTCGGGACACTTTTATATTTTCATAATATTATATTATACATTGATTATTTTGCATATAAAATTTTATTTTACGCATGTCTGTATGTACGATAAATATGTCGCTCATATTATACGAATCGTTTGTTATAACAATATGATACTTACAATATTTCAAATCTGTATACCAATTTAGTAATATAATCATTAATCGATATACCTGAATCATGCGGATACTTCTATTTTATATTTCCTATATTTATATTCCTAATTTTAGTGTTTATAATCCTAATATTCTGTCTGTAACATCGGATAAGAAAGAATCCTTCATAATCTATCCGAAAACAGTTTCTGCATCAGAAAGAACATAAAATGGATTAGTACATTTTATGTTCTTTCTAATGTAGAAACTGTTTTTGGATAGATTATGAAGGATTTTTTCTTATCCTTCAAATACAAAGGAATTATTTTTCTATTCTATGAGAAATCGCAATGCATTCGAAATAGTGCTTAAATAGAGCTCTATTAGAATACTGTCTAAACATAATTTCGAATACATTACGAATTCTTATGGAGTAGAAAAGTGATTTTTTTTGTATCTGAAGAAGAACTCAGAACTGGTGACGTAGGAAAGAACTCCTTTTGAACTCTTAAGAATTCTTTTAGAACAGAAATGATATATGGGAAAAGAATACATTTTAAAAATCGGGTTTTTAAAAAGAATTCTTTTTCAATTCTCTGTGCTATCTGGGATATTATCGAAAGAAATGATTACTGGACGAATTATTAAAATTCGCTCCAGGGCCAAGCAAAACAATCGGTTCTTTTCAGAACCACCAAATATTAAGACAAGGAACACCTCAGCAACATCCAATCGGCTCTTTTTAGAAACACCAAATCGGTTCTTTTCAGAACCACCAAACATTAAGACAAGGAACATCTCGAAACTCGAAACATCTCGACAACATATATCAAGTTACGAATATCTTTCTATCCGTTTAATCCTTAATTTTTGTATAAAAAGAAAATAAAAATAATATAATATTTGTGAAAATAATGGTTAACAGCTACGTGATAATATCGCAGACTTTATATATTTCTTCACAATTTATAGCACATAAAAAATGGCTTCTCTTTCGCAGAAAATAAATCCAATTACCATAAACACGAGATACCATCACTTACATATAAAAATATTTTCTTCTTATATAAGAAAATATTTCAATGTTAGGAAAGACATTTTGTAAAAAGCAAAAATGGATAAAAATCGCATTATAAACTTAATGTTCAAATTCGAAGAATCTAGGAATTCAAAAAATATTACAAAATAGATTTCGTATCCGATTAATCCTTAATTTAAATAATTTAATTTTAATATAAAAAAATAAGACGTGTTATCGCTCGTCGAAAGCAAAAGCTAAGTAATGTTACAGCCGATATTCCGAGCAATATTAATTAATTACGGTATTAAAATAAGAAGCTATATATACATTTTGAATTGTAATTATCGAGCCAACGTTTCGACCTACTTGGTCTTCCTCAGGGCATTACATTCAAACTTACAAGTAATATAAATAAAAATAATAATAACTGTTAGAGTTTACTTTATCAACACTGAAAATTATAGTCATCGCCGATGAACGATTATGACACGCAAAATACATAAGGTCAAAGCCAACTTCGAATTAAACGCCGTCACAGGCCACATAATTACAATAATTGTTACCTATTGCAATAAATCCTTATCTGAGTTGCAGTTGACGGAGATGCTAATTTCGTGCATTTTCTGTATATTTTAAAAGGTTCTTGACGCAACACCGATCTCTACTTCCATTTAATATCGGACATGACAATTTCCGACGTTGAGCATGGCTGATACCAGGATCATACAGAGGATTGCCCCTTTTAAAATATACGGAAAATGCACGAAATTAGCATCTCCGTCAGCTGCAACTCAGATCAGGATTTATTGTAATCGGTAACAATTATTGTAATTATGTGGCCTGTGACGGCGTTTAATTCGAAGTTGGCTTTGACCTTATTTCTTTTGCGTGTCGTAATCGTTCCATCGGCGATGACTATAATTTTCAGTGTTGATAATGTGAACTTCAACAGTTATTATTATTTTTATTTATATCACTTGTAAGTTTGAATGTAATGCCCTGAGAAAGACCAAGTAGGTCGAAACGTTGACTCGATAATTATAATTCAAAATGTATTATAGCTTTTTATTAATACCCTAATATTGCTCGGAATATCGGCCGTAACATTACTTAGCTTTTAATTTTAATATTTCATTTACTTATAAATAAGATACGGAAGATAACGCGACATCGTAAAAATTATAAAATATCGCGAAACAATTTTTCATATAATTACATATGCATTACGTATACAATAGAATAATTATAGATAATAATGTTGTAATTATAATTATCGTATTATCTGTAATTATATTATTCCAGTAAACACATACTTAGTCGGTGGAATAATAGTTGCAGATGCATAATAATACAATTATAATTACATATTCACCTATGATTGTTATATTGTATGTAATACGTATTAATTGTGTGCATCAAATTGTATTAAAAATGTTTTTTTAATCAAATGCACGCGCGAGCAATACAGCGTGACTGACCATTTTTACGCGTTCGCGGTTCTGTATTTGAACCTTTTATCGACCGTGACGGTAACGTAGCGCGCTCGCCTGCACCGCTCTGCACCGTAGCTCACCGGGTAACGGAACTCATTAATGCTCCCCACTGCATAGTGCATACATATTTCGTGTCCGTGCTATGGTTCATGTCCGAACTACTCATTGTCAGATGAAAGATAGTCGAGATGATTGTCGGTTTTGATCCTCATCTATTTATCTCATCTCGACTATTTTTTATCTGAGTAGTTTGGACATGAATCATATAGCACAGACACGAAATATGGCTGTTACCGAGCGAAACGGACATAACATAGTTGAGTTGCACTTTCTCAGGAGGCGCATCAGGATATGACTTCCAGTGGCCGCTCTCAGTAGGTTTCTCTCTGATATTGATTAGTAATGTCAGAGAGAAACAGGCTTCTCTCTGGTACTGTAAATCTTTTTAACACGTGGGTAACAGTTTTTCTGCATCGTATCTAAGAATAGTCTTATTTATTATAAAGTCATAACAGTTGTGTATTTCAATATTAGGTTTCTTTTCTATTACTGAACTGGCTGCACTAGTTCAAGAAGTGTACACTAGAGCGTTTTCTATTGCGGAACTAGTGTCAACAGCGCTGTTTATTATTGCAGTGCAGCGAAACTCAGTGCAACAGTTCACTGAATTGACTGCACTAGTATAGTAGAGGCCTCTTCTTTTCAGTTAAACTTCTCTGCACGGTTCATCTTTCTTCTTTTTCTTTTCATGTTGGAAAGAAAAAGAGAAAAGACGAACCGTGCAAGAAGTTCAGCTGAAAAGAACAGGCTTTATTAGGTCTGGAGCCAGTGCAAACAGTGCAAGAACTACGAATGGCCGTCAAAATCGAAAAGTACGTCATACAATAACATCAAGTTAAGCAATAAGTATAGAAATAAAGGATTTCCTAGATTAAACATACTTTATTAATATTATTGTAATACGTAACAAATAATGTATAAATTTTATATATGTATAAACTATACAATCGTCGCTATATTTGTTGTTGGAAGAATAATGTCAAATTTGAAAGGCTATAAAATTTTATGCTGATTTATAACAATATATTACACTTACATATTTTTTCAAGTAATTTAATTCTATTTTTATTTTACAAGTAAATTTTTATTTTTTCCATGAATTGAAAATATAAGCACTGAAATCCGTGTATATATACATTTTTTTTAACTTATTTTCATAACATTTTCATTAAAATGCTGTGTCACTTTCCTTTATTTACTAAAGTTAAAAAATCGAGAAGCAATAAACAATCAAGATATCAATAACGTAAAATGTGATTTATTATCAACTAAATAAATTTGACAGTTCGTTTCGAACTTCACTGACAACTCCTTCTTTACCCGATACAAAATAATATAAAAAGAGTTAGAGGAAGTTTGGGCATTTTAAACCACCCTAAAGGTGAAATTTCATGGGCAGTGAAAAGCAGCAGCAGATCGTACTGATTGGCTGCAAAATAGAGAAGTTCTCGAGTTTTTAGAACTTCTCTGCTATTTTGTAGCCAATCAGTACGATCTGCTATTCGTATGTATTTGACCGGAAATGAATGTCCGCGGGAAAGAATCTACCATATGAAATCGTTTGTATTTTGTATGAAGACTTTTGAAGTGCAATTGAAAAGGTTTGTGAGTCATTCGTTTAATTGTAATTAATTAATTATTTTTACACCATGCATTTAGCCGAAATAGATAAATTAATAAAAGTTTGTATACGGAATCGTTTGTATTTTGTATGAAGAGTTATGAAGTGTGATTAAAAAGGTTTGTGAGTCACCCAGATAATTTTAATTAAATATTTATAAACTCGGTAATTAGCCGAAATATAGATTTTTAGTTATTCATGTTAAAAAAAGAAGGCGCTAGTGTTCCCGAAGGTCCGTCTGCAATCAGAATTAATATGAACGTTTTAAAAATTATTTTATACTGAAATAAATAAATATACAGGCTAATAAGCCTGTAGCTATAAGCGATAGTTGCTAATTAATAAGTTTGTAAAGATGTACCAGCTGTGCAGGGTGAAGAGCAGGTTATCTCAAACGTCCTGCCACAACCCAATTAAAAGAGACTCAAATGTCATTACCGCTGAGAAATATTTTTTACCATTTAAGTTAGCATGTCAGAGCAACCGGATTGTCCATTGCGTTCCACCTTGAATTTTTTTTACAGTCGTTTATTAAGATGAGAAAATCTTGCCCTACTTTCAAATTGAGCGCTTTTAAATGTATTTATTATTAAACTACTGATATCGATATATTATTAGTAATTTAATATTAAAACTTGACAGAGTGACGTAAACTAATTCGCTCATAGTATTATAACAAAGTATTATGCGTTCAAATTCTCGAAAGCTAGCTTCTTTACTATGCTCTCTCTTTATGTCGATCGATTCAGAAAAAAATCTCCGAAGTCTTTCTTTCTCTCGCGATATTCCTAGAGTAAAACTATACAAAAGCTCTACGAAAGTGGCGATATTTTTCACGGATCTGGTTCGAGTCTCGGCTCTTGAGGAAGGTGCGCATGTAGAAAGAGTACGCCAACATAGTTTATCCTTCTAAATGGTTATCAATTCTCTATAAGTTCTGTATTGTTTACACATAAATTATAGAATATCTAAACGTTTCTTTTTTTCGATGTCCTGTGAAATTGTACAATAGAGTTACAAATAAAGATAAAGCCACACTTTACGTATAATCTGATTCAGTCTTTGCTAATGTTACATAATAACGTGCGAAAGAACTAACAGTTAGACTATTTAAGAGGCTATTTAAGAATTTTAATTAATAGCATTTTTGACTAAGCCGGGTTTGCTCGCTCCGAGAGCGATTAATGACGTCACTTCGGTAAATCGACCAATGTTATTGCTCGATTTGCTGAAGTGACGTCGATAATCGCTCTCGGAGCGAGCAAACCCGGCCCAGTCGAAAACGCTATAAGATACTGGAAGCATAAAACTGTTCAGCTAGCTTTACACAAGATATTGGTCTTCTTCTTTATGAAATCGTCAAATTATAATTATGATATATTTCTACATTATCACCAGCATCGAATCTAATCTTATTTATCGTGATACTCTCTTGAGAAACTGTTAATCCATTGTCTTAACTCGATCGCGGCGCAGAACTGCGTCCACCAATATTGTTCCTCTCCCTCCAATCGATTCCCGTAAAAGCTGCCTACATATTGAACAGTCGGATACAACGACGGCGGATTAGTCTGAAATTAAGCACACGTTAACAATCACTCTTCTTGCTAAAATCACAATTCTCTTTTCAATCGCATACCTTGATTATAACATAGACCAGCACGGGAGTCAGGAGAGTCAAGAGATTCATGATAGTAGTCGCGCAACGAAATACACACTGCAACTTATCCCTAGGAGTCTTATACGCCGATATCACAACCAATTCAGCCTGCGCCCATGACCAGGGGCATTCGTAATGATAAACTTTTGAAATGCGTAGGTCCCTGTGATTTGGAGTTACGACCTTTGCCAACTTATTGATGTGACCGTGAAAAAGCTGGTCCCTATATACATCTCCATCTTCATTTAGATAGAGCGCATTGTGGTATACCCGTGCCATGACGGTTCTTTCCACCACGACTCTCGCCAAATCTAACTGGTTGGCGCTTGTTGCTGAAAGTAAGAAGTAAGTTCAAACGTCTCTGAGCACTCCGCTAAGATCAATTGCGAGATAAATAATTATATTCATGTACATTGCCAAATCGGATTGTTGTCCATTTCCACGTGGACCTTTGTGTTTCTCGTCAGTTAGCGTAAGCTTTTTAAACTCTTCGCAGAAGGAAAGCTTACTTTTTTTTCCAAAAATACCCTCACACAAATGGATACAAGATGGATTATTGATAGCATCCCGATCGCACTTAACTCGCACGCATAATCTGAAAAATGTTATTATTAAACGGTTAACATCTTACATTTAAACATCTTACATTTACTTATACATTACATACAAAAATGATATTTATATATAAACAGTACCTATCTAAGTGAGCTAATGTCGACAGCAATCCCTGACGACATCTGATTAAATATGCGATATAAGGAGATCGCTTTTGATAATCCTCTCGAAGTGATTTGAAGAGCTTTCTACATCCATCGTCATTAAATAGACGCACGCAACGTAAAGTTTCATGAAGATGAGCTAGTTAGACTTAGCTAACTAAGACTTAGCTCAGCTTCAGTTTTGCCGTTTGCTATGACAGAATCCTCCTGCTGATGTTCCCCATCAAGCCTCACGTTCTCTTCCTCCGCCTGAGTCTTCATTCGATCGAAGATCACGTTGATCATCTGCGTGAGAGTCGCACAGGCTGTTGTTTGATTCACCAGGTTGCGCGACGACAAGTAAACGTTGTAAACAGTACGAATTGTTAACAGTACGTACCCTCGTATACCTCCACATGCTGGCTTGTCATTACAGTCAGCAGAGCTTTAATAATCTGCAGCTGCACACTCTCATCGGTCTGTGGACCGGTGAAGCAACCGCAAATTGTCTCGACAATGCGCACAATCAGCAGTTTGTTAGGCTCCGTTGAATCAGGCACATTGCCAGTGAGATGGCTATATGCGATTAACTTCTGCAGGCAGTCCAGTGCTGTGTCACCACAATCCGTAGTGACTAGCTCTGACATGCTGATTCAAATGGCAAGAAGTACTTCTCAGCGGTAATGACATTCGAGTCGCTCTTAATTGGACTGTGGCCCAATTAAGGGCGTTTGAGATAACCTCTTCACCTTGCACAGCTGGTGTACATCTTTGATCTCGTTACGGAGGTCCTCTGCAAGATGGAAATATGAGTGACAAACTTAATTAGCAACTATCGCTTATAGCTACAGGCTTATTAGCCTGTATATTTATTTATTTCAGTATAAAATAATTTTTAAAACGTTCATATTAATTCTGATTGCAGACGGACCTTCGGGAACACTAGCGCCTTCTTCTTTTAACATGAATAACTAAAAATCTATATTTCGGCTAATTACCGAGTTTATAAATATTTAATTAAAATTATCTGGGTGACTCACAAACCTTTTTAATCACACTTCATAACTCTTCATACAAAATACAAACGATTCCGTATAAAAACTTTTATTAATTTATCTATTTCGGCTAAATGCATGGTGTAAAAATAATTAATTAATTACAATTAAACGAATGACTCACAAACCTTTTCAATTGCACTTCAAAAGTCTTCATACGAAATACAAACGATTTCATATGGTAGATTCTTTCCCGGACATTCATTTCCGGTCAAATACATACGAATCGATCTGCTGCTGCTTTTCACTGCCCATGAAATTTCACCTTAAGTCTTTTTCAATATAACTTGAAAACTACATGTTAAAGATAGCTGAACTTTGTTTACGCTGAGTTGTAATGCCAAATGTGTAAGCGCAGAGAAAAATTAACGGAGCTACCGGGACTTGAACTCGGGATCCTTCGCTCACAAGCCTAGCACTTAGGCTGCTACCCCACGACTGCTCCACTACTACGCTAATTTCTCCGATCCCTCATCAATACTGGCCCTACGGCCCCAAATCTCCTACAAATGTTTGTTACAACGTGTTCCTAACCTTAAAGTGAGTTTAATGTTGTAACAAAATTTTCGAAAGTAGATTTTTGTCGGGTAATTTGAACCGTGTCGGGCAAGGTAAACCACTTTATTAATCTTGCAAAAAAATAATTTTTGTCGTGTTTTGAGGCATTAATAATAAGTATTTAAAGTGTAATAATAAAATAGTCTATAATAATTATTATATTATATATTTTTTTAAATTTCAATTTATTACAATATTCACCAGCTTTTTTCATAAAATGGATTTTTTAGCTTATTCCGGATATACAACGAGTTGATAAGCCATGGATCAAGTCTCGTCTTGTTAAGCCGTAGAATTTTGCTTCCACCATCTCGACTTGTCCGACACACACATCACTATTTTTACCTTTTCATATAAATAATAGAAATGTACACCATATGACACTTGCTAAGTATGCTTACTAAAGTTCTATCTTACAATTAGTTTTACATGCAACAAAAAGCAATTAAGAATCTGTTAAGTAGATTAACTGCAAAATAATTTATATACTCACCTTACGCTGTATGCGATACACGATTTCAATTTTAATTTGTTATTTAACGACACATTGTACCATGCTACTACTTTGTATGTTATGTTATAGACCCGGCAGCTAGTAATTCCACTGCTGTCCGCTAAATTGTAACACTTAATATTCTAGATATCGCGGTGGTTCTATTTAGAAGAGTATTTCACTTTACCCACCCTTCCTCTAACAATAAGTTATAATTATTAAAATTAAAAATTAAAAATAATTGAACATACAGATAAAAATAAAAAAGGCATATAAAAGACTAGAAATTAAAACTGAGCTACAAATAGTCTATCAAGAGACCACATATAAAAATTGAAAATACAAGTAGAAAAACAAAATATAAAATTGAAAAACAAGTAAATAAATAATAATATGATAGATATTAACAGAAAAACCAGTTATTATCTAGGTAAAGTAAAAAAAATAAAAATTAATAAAACAAGAAACAGAAAAATGTAAATAAAATTAATAAATAAAAAGATTAAAAAAATGTCTATAATAAATACTCTTTGTTCAGAAGCGAGAAAGTACTAAGGCAGTCGTCTTATTAGAGCATGTATTAGATAAAGTGCTAGATTCCGGATATTATATAAAAATATGCGATCAGCTTTACACCAAATTTTTTATACGGCTCTTTATCGACTATAGACTAGAAAGTGAGTAAAATCGCAAAAATCGTAAAATTACTATACTAGTTTATATGGGACCCCAAATAAAAATGCCTCCGTCACGGTTTTAATCACAAAATTTTCAAATTTTTCTATTACACAAAGTGAAAAAAAAACATTTCTTTTTGTAGATTCGATTCCAAGGAATCTAACGCCACCATAAAATATATAGGGAGACCGGGGCTATCTGTCTGCGGGGGCTATGTGTCCACAGTACTGCTATCTCAAGTTTTAAAAGACAGATGTCGCTACCATTGTAACAAGTAGTTGAAAAATCCCCTACGTAAGAGATGTTTGTTTTCTTGCGATGCCTCTCGCAGACGCTTTATACGTTAAAATAAAAGCGAAAACAATTATTCACATTTTTCGACAGTAGTTTAACTCAAATTAAAGTAAGCAATGCATAATATTATCAAGTAATATATAGTTATCAGGTGTGAGAAACGTCAAATCTTAATTCCGCATAATCTAAAATTGGCAACATGGTAAAGTCTGAAAAACGTGGTTGGGGCTATTCTGTCTTATTTTTGATGGGGCAATGTGTCCACACTTCAATGACGGATTGTACTTTTATAAATAGATAATGGTGCGTAACTACAAAAGAAAGACTTTCCTTAAGACGGATAAGGTAGACATATCTAATAAAATTATACTTAGAGCGATTAAAAGAATAAAAATCGAGCGAGAATCTTTTCACAAATACAGCATTAGACTTTGGAATAAGTGTTCAGGCTCTCACTCGCTACTGTAAAAAAGTGACCTACGAGCAGTTACTTGATCCTGCGATTCAAGAATCGTCACCAAATTTTTATTTTAAAAATACACGTTAAGTTAAATATATGAGTTTATCTTAAATTATTGCGTATTTTCTATTTCAAACGCTGCCGAGAATATAGTAAAGACCCTAAATACAAAAGAAAAAGATTAAAGAATTGAGGGGACAAAAGAAACTCATTACATTGATTTTGCAACGGACTCAAAATCAGTTTGATGCCACCGTATATAAACAAAAGTCAACTCTACGCAGAAATCCTGTCAAAAAATCTACACAAAGTGCCTACTATTGCTCTGACTCCAACGACTAGGCAGTTTTTTCAATATTATATATTAATAATAAATAATATTATAAATAATTATAAAAATTAATATAAATAATGTGTTTTTTATTATGTGGACGGATAGCCCCGCATATATGGGGCTATATGTATCTACGTTTGACTTGCCCACTTAAAAAATTCGCCTCTTTAAAATGTTAAAAGATTAACGATTCTAATTGTTTTTTTTTTTTATAGCAAGGTTGAAGGGTTATTGAAAACTTACTTGAAAAGTAACTTGAAAAAAGCGTAAAGTGTGGACACATAGCCCCGGTCTCTTCTAGTTCACCGGAGATTTCATTTAGAATTTGTTAGTTAATATTTGTGAAAATGAGGCAACCGAGCAGACATTTTTTTAGTCGAGGTGAGGTTAGGTAGACTTGGCAACGTCGCTGCCTAATGACTGTACTGATAGTTATGCGATAACTATGCTTTCCTTGGCCGGCTAAAAATAGTGACTGGCATTCTTTTCTTGCATTTCGATACTCTTTTTGGTGTAATTAGCACAAGTATTTTTCCTACCCATACTCCTCTCTGACAGCTCGGATGCACAGCCGATCAAAACCGAGTCAAACGAAAAATATAACAGAATTTATTTCTGCGATATAAAGTAAGATATTTTTTTTTACGTGTAAACTTTTACACCTTAATTCATAAAACTATTTTTCACGTAGGAAAATTATCCCAAGTGTCTTTCTAAACGTGATAATCAACAAGCCAGTCATATGACTAGCACGTAGCAAGTCGCCTACCTTAAATCGAAGTGGTAAAATTAAGTCAAGAAAGATGCTGGAAATGTGTGAATTGTGATCCACTTGATCAAATATGTTAGTCCATGATTTATAAGATAGATAATACTAAAAAATTAACATTTAATGTTTTAATGTAATTCGCGTTAAAGGGTAATATCCTATAAAAGTCAGCTGAAAATTAGATACTTGCAGAAATAGATGAAGAATCAGAAATCAAATTAGTGTGCGCTTTCAGACAAACGATAGAGCCTCTTATTTTTATCAACAGCATGTGAACGACTAAACACTGTTACCTGAGAAATAGGTATAAACATATAAAATCTGGTGGAGTGCCATGTTCTTTGTACATTACAGCGTTTTTTTTATTGCCCGGCTGCACTCTTACACTAGTCAGTTCTCGCTTGCACTAGTTCAGTTCTAGTGCAGCATTAATTCAACAATAGAAAACAAACATATTGCAAGTACTGATTTGTTCACGTTATGTAAAGGATTTTAATAGTGGCAAAATATATATTGAAAATAAGTAACGTAACCTCAATGATAGTATTGATAGTAGTAATAGAGTAATATAGATATAATATATTATATTACTATATTATATATCTATTAGTAGTCATTTTGCAAAAAAATTAATAAAAAATAGTTAAAAATTATTTTTTTTTTAACTCGCGGCAGTTCAACATTGTCGTACCCCCAGATAACAAAGCATACCGTGACAAATATAAATTATATAATTGTAAATAGAGTTACTTTTCGTGTGCTGCGTTTTTGTCAATATTTAATTGTATATAACTTAAAACTGCCAATAAGTGAACAAATATTCCCAAAAAATTGTCATCAAACAAAAGGCAAAGTAATAGCAACATTTTTTTATTTAATACAATAGCAATTTTCGGGAGTAATTATTTCCAATAAGGCCTTTTCCGAATTTTTATATTTTTTTGCGGCTTCTTGGTAAAAATCTTTGTTGTGACTCCGACAGTGATAAATCAATTGGAGGAGCCCAAAAAATATGTAACCTACCTATTTTTTTCTTTTTTTAAGTATAATTTAACTTTCCACGCAAACGTGCAAATTACTTCTCTTAATATTAACACAAACTGAAATGATTGATTATCACTGTCGGAGTCACAAAAATTTTGGTAAAACTTCGGATTAAGGGTGACCTCACCGATTTCAATGACCTTGATATATGTTATCAAGGTCATGACCTCGAGTAACCTTCAGAAGGTTTTAACCGTCACTCGTTATTCGTTAAAAAGTTATTAACAAAAAATAGTTTGAAAAATATAGCAGCTATTTTGAGTGTTGGAAGGCATAAATGACTAATATATATGTTCGAAATAGTTCACGCATACACTTTCCACGCGAAACGAGATGCCACATGGGTTCGTGGCGTGCTTTACAAGCTCGTTTATATATATACATACTAGCTTATTCTGACCTTGATTATTTACATTCTGTAGCATTCGGTCTATTTGGCGTATTTGTGCTCATATTCTATCAGTCATCTTTTGTCAATTGTTGTTGTAAGACTGATACGACTTAAAATGAAACTTTACAAGTTTTTGGGAATATGTGATGATAAAAATAAACTTATTGATTATCTAATAAATCACAAAGTTCTGCCAAGTTCTGCGTGTTGTCCTCAATGTAATAATTTGATGGATTTTGATCGCAACTCTTTATTGTTTCGGTGTTACAATGGTGAAACGGTGGTGAAATATAAGAACGATATATAAATCACGGAACTCTGCACAACTTGTATCAGTTGTATCGTAGAGTCCACTCTTATAATAAAGTGTGGCACATTTTTGGATTGATGTTGTGTGGTAACGTTAATGCTACTTTATTATAGTTAATAGTATATTTATTTTTGAAGATTGATCATAATTAAATAAACACAAAACATAAAATGCATGTATTTTATAAGAAATCTCGTTTCCAGATGCGGTGTCCAACCGTCTCCAATAAAATATGTTTAATAGTTCGTGCCTAATCGAGCGGTGTTCAATCATTACATGTCCAAACGGAGGTCACCCAATTTTCGAGTTCTCTTGTTAGATTATTTCGAAAGGCAATTATCTATATCCAGAATTAGATAAACAAGGAGAGAGATTTTATTTCACCAAGTAGCTAAGCCTGTAGACACACGATATGAAGGAAAAAACTAGATTCTATGCTGGATGACTTGTGTTGGTCCCTGATTGAGACGACGATGTTGAACTGCCGCCAGCTAAGACAAAAATAATTTTCAACTATTTCTTACCAATATTTTTGCCAAATGTAATTGATATTATTTCATTACTTTAAAATAAAAATGTCCAGAAGCGTTGAATTTTTGTTACTTTAAAATAAAGCCGGATTTGGCCCTAAAAATAGCTCAAAGTGGCCAACGTTCAAATTTAAATTAAAAAATTTCGATATAAAGGAAACGAATGGTACTGATGTGTTATGGATACACCCACCTATCAAATCCACTAACGGAACTTAACAATTATAAAAAGGTTTGATTTTGTTGTACTGTGTAATTAATAAATAAAGCAATATGTGTCTGTTTTTTATTGTAAAGTGGTGATAAAATAAAGAATATAAATGAGAAAGCTCTTAATTCTTATTTATTTAACTTAGTCCATATTAATTTATGCAGATTTATTCATATTAATGTATGTACAAATACCTTATATTTGCTGACAAATAACATGAATAATAAAATATTTTCTATCAACAAATATATTAAATTAATCAACAAAAAATAAGAATTATAAGCTTTCCCACTGTATTCAAAATTTATTTGGTTACTTTCTGTCAAACAAAGTTTCCAATTCTTATTTTTCATCAACTTGTTCAAATCAATTTACTCGTATTAACTTATATTTATCATAAATAAAAAATGGAAAATAATAATTATGAACTTCTTTATTATATTTAAGATAATATTTAATGTCTATTCACATCAATCAGTATGCATTAAATGCATACTTTTTATACAGCGAAGTATATAAATATTGATAAAAAAATAAGAATTGAGAACTTTGCTATGTATGCAATGCTGATTTTGATATTTAAATAAGTAAAAAGTTTTTATTTTTAAATAAGATAAAAAGTAAGGATAATGAATTTTTCACTCCTTTTAGAATATAAATTTAATATTTACTGAGGTCATGTCGATACAATAAGGAGAGCGGTGCCGACGGCTAAGGACGTTCAATAGAAGCGGAAGACTCTCCACTCCAGGTCGTGGTGGTGCGGTAGGAAAGCGACGTCGACTGTCGAGAATAGCTTGACGGAAACAGAGTAATCTTTACCTGGAGGTCGATTGTGTATCGTAAACCCTAGTAAAAATGATAAAAGTGAGCATTTTCTTGATTGTGTAAGTTTCAATATAGTGAAAATACGAGATATTTCACGTGAGATTACTCGACAAGAATTTTGTGTCAAATAACACCAAATTGCGTCGAAATGTCTGTTTAAACACAATTAGTGTGTGCAAATGATCGATGATCATCTCGGATCTTTTATATGATCATCAAATATAATCGAGATTTTCTTTTTAGACGGGATCGTCTTGTATGATACTAATAAATTAGTGTTCTATCATTCTTTTGTATTATTATTATTCAATTTTGACATTGACCACATCGAATCCTGTGAGGGATCAGTAGGCCAGTTATATTAGACATCGAACCTTCCAATTAATCTTCCCAGGTTGCAACCACCATGGATCGCTTTGATTTGAGGTGCTGTAAGTGTCTACTGGGTAAGTCGTCCACAACAAGATGCATACGATAAAATTTGTCTCAAATAAATTCTAAGGCCTGAAAACAGCGAAAAACTAAGACTATTCCAAAAAATCAAAATTTTTTGCTTACATAGCTACAAACTAAAGAAAAAGGGTCTAAAAAATCAGTTACACCCTGAAAAGTATTCTTTGTAGTTCTCAGATGATGTGTGATTTTTTTGGAATTTTTACTTCCATTTTAAATGACGGAAAAAAATCACCGACGCAACATCAAAAAAACGATGAAATCGAGGGTTTTCGGGATCCAAGTCTCGGACTTTGACGGCGCGTGCAAGCTAAACGACTGACTTGACGATAAATGTTGTTCAGATCATTATTGTAGATAATTTTACGCTCTAAAAAAAAGATACGTATAGTTAGTTACCCTATCTTGCTTAGTTTTCGAGATATTTGAGAAAAGATAAAAAAAAATCACGTTTTTTGTTGATAATATTGTTAATAACTTTGTAATGCACATGCGCATTGCGAAGCAAATTAAATCCCACTTACAGCACCTCAAATCAAAGCGATTCATGGTGGTTGCAACCTGGAAAGATTTATTGGAAGGTTAACCCCCTAAATTAGTCTAATATGACTGGCCTACAGGTGCCACTTGATTTATTAAAAAGATGAAGAAAGGGACCGTCGGTCGTGTATACATATATCCAAATTTAAGACGACGGCTTTTACGGTATAATACTTAAAATAAACGAAAGTACATTATAAAAATATTTTACAAGTGTTGTGTATTTATTATTTATACATATATAATACAAATGTTAAATTATGTTAATACATAATTTTCTTCTGTTTTTCCGTGATATTCGCATTATTTATGTTAAACTAGTTAAACGTAAATATAGGTACACACAAAGGTCCCTTCTTCTTTTTAATAAATCAAATGGCGCCTGATTCCTCACAGGGTTTGATATAGCCAATGCCAAAATCGAATAATAATAATCCAAAAGAATGATGCAACACTAATTCACTAATGTCATACAAACACTACGGTTCCGTCTGAAAAGAAAATCTTGTTATTAGAAGTGCTAGAAAAGAAACTTATATGCATATAACTGTCTAGAATACTCTAGAATATAATTCATGTCTCACGAGTAATACTCCCGTGAGCATAGGGATGTCAAATTTTCACTTGGATCATAGCCAATCGCGCGTATCCTTCACGTGAGATGAAAGTGCGAAAAGTGACAATGTTCGACAGAGATACACAATTATTCCCTGGTGTTTGACTCGGGTCGGCTAGGATTTCGGAACGTGAGAACGAGTGATCGGACGAATCGGAAGCTGGCTCACGGCGGAATCTGTCTTCCAGGAAAAATTGCGGAGTTTTTATACTCCTAGTCAGCGTGGTGTCGCAACGGGGGTAGCGCTGTCGGCGGATACGAACGCCGGGGTGAGTCAATCGAGACGGTTAGGTATTAGGACTCTAGGTATTATGATGGGCGCCCCAACGCCGCGATCGCGCTCGGCGACGTTCGGTCGTTTTCGGCACCGTGCTTCGAATCTCGCAAGAATAGATGGGCAGATGGGCACGCCGTGCCGTGCTCTTCTCGTTTGGCGGGTGTTCGGCTGGGGATGGTGCGTATTCGGGGGGGGGGGGGCGCATTGTTACATTACCCACTCCCTTTTAGGATGCGCGAATTTGGCGCGAATTGGGCACTATTCTGTCCCCTGGTTATCTTCGCTGTCGGATTCGTTAGTGTCGGTCCCCTCATTGTCGGACGGGTGAGTGTTCGGTGCAGGTTGAGATCCTGGATGTGAATGTGACTAACCCACTTTCCGCTACATTCGCAGAGATCTACGATCACCGATACGATACGGCGCACCTCGAGGGGGGCCTCGAAATTTTGGCGCAAACTTGCATTAAATGCAACTGTTTTATTGGAGAGCGAGTACTCGCGTTTCCATACCCACTTTCCAATTTTCGATTTCCACAGGCGGCATGGCAGATTATATAAATATGTCGCTGGAATTCACACTTCACACGCGAGGTGTACGCGCACGAGTTCGAAGGCTCCTCGAGGTGTCGGCGTGTTTCGTCGGGAGGGGGTGCGACGGTATTCGGAGCAGCGTCTCGGTTGAGCGGGGATGAGCAATCCTGGCTCATCGCGACCGAAGATCAGATATACGGGCCGGGTATACCTCGTGCCGCGCGGAATTATACGCGAATTGCAACTCGGGGATGCGCTCGTCCTAGTTCCGAAGATTTTTGTCCACGTGTTGCGCGATCATCGTCCTCACTGTTCGATTGGTTCGCTCAATCGGGTTACAATGGCGCATGTATCAGAGTGTATGCGTGCCATACGTTATGTGCAGTGAGCATTTGCTCGAGTTTTCCGGAACGGAGCTGCATCCCGTTATCGGACAGAATTACGTCGGGGCGAAATATTATTGTTTCCGCGATGTTTGTAGTGACGGCAGAGGTGGTAGTACGGCGTAAGGGTCGCATTTTGAGCCATTTTGAAATTGCATGATCAAGAACCAGTTATGTCCCTTTTTAAATCGTGGCAAAAGTCCGATTAAGTCGAGCGTAACCTGCTCCACGGGCATATGACGGAGGTGGCGTGTATAACGTGGCCGCCGGTCGAATCTGGGCTACTTATGTGCCTTAAGACACCTCTGGCAGCTACGGATTGCGTAGATTGCGCTACATGCCAGTAATATAACTGAGCAATGCGGGAAATTGTTTTTGCTATTATATAAGATGTCCAGCGGTGGGGACGTCGTAATTTCGATGGAGGATCTCGGGGCGTTAGTCTTTGGCCACGCATTCCTTCCTCTGGTTTTCGACGGGTACTTTAAAATCGTGGTCATGGAGCACATGCCGATATAATTTCCTGTCCTTAACGTCGTAGTTCAGATGATCGCGGGGGACATTCTGCACGGCGTGGAGCATTCGGCGATACGGATGGAGCAGCGGATCGGATGGGTAACGACGGGAAGCGTGGACTGTCGTGATAGAGCGTCCGCGACCCGGTTAAGAGTCCCCTAAGTCCCCTTCCGATATTTGATCTCGAGATCGTACTGTTGGAGCTCGAATGCCCATTTGATCATCCCAGCCTCCCAGTGAATGCATCTAACTTCTGCAGCCACCGGAGAGAGTGGTGGTCGACGGTAAAAAGGTCATTCCCCCATGTAGTCGTGCATACGGCAGATACCTCATATTACGGCTAGGCATTCGAGCTCCATCGCGCTGTAATTCCCATAGACATAGTATATCTAGACCGAGCATTTGCCTTTATTTGAGGAGTGGGGGTAGAGGTGCACATAGAAAAGGAGGCACTCTGTTGTGGTACCGTTCGTTCTCTCTCGCTCGCGTGCATGTTCTCTCTCGTTCGTACGTGAACGAGAGAGAACGAACGGTCCCACAACGATTTCTACGTGCACCTCTACCTCCACTTCTCAACACTCGATCTAGATATATACTATGTCTATGGTAATTCCTTTTGGCCTGGTTGAGGGTACAGCTCGCGTACGCGATGACTCGCTCGCCCATCGGGAAATTCTGTGTTAACATGATCCCCCGAGTTCAGTAGTGCTGGCATCGGTTTACAATACAAAACGGCGAGAGAAGTCTGGGCGAGTACCGATACTTATAGTCAGGGTGGCTTTTAATTTTTCAAACGCGGTGTTTTCTTCCGGCCCCCAGTTCCAGTGGGCTTGCGAGTCAATGCGGTGAGCGGCGCGGCGACGGTCGCGAAGTCTTGTATGAACTGGCGATACTACGAGGCAACCCCCAAAAACTGCTTGATCTATTTCATCGTTTGCGACTACGACCAGTGAGTAATCGCCCGTACTTTTTCTGGGATCCCTTTTAAGATGCGGATCCCTTCACGGTCGACTATGTGCCTAAGATATTGTAGAAGTTCACACAAATCGGCATTTGTCCGAGATGATTGAGATTTGTTTCGCGAAGGCGTCGGAATACCTCGCGCAATAAGTGTTGTTCGCACGTTTCGCTTATGATAATTATGTCGTCGAGGTATACGAAAACATTTGCTCTAATTCGAGCCCGCTAAAACGTGGCGGGGACGGAGTGCAAGTCGAACGGCATTACTTTTAAACTGGAAGACCCTTAGGGTGCGTTCCACTTAACACTCACAACGCTCGCATCATTCGTCTTTGTTTAACATTTGACAGACAATAAGAATGAAATGATTCCACGAGCATTGCGAGTGTTAAGTGGAACGCACCCTTAAAGGCGGAAGACTCTCCACCCCGGATCGTAAAAAAGCGGCGTCGTCTGTCGAGAATCGCTCGACGGAGACAGAAAACTATGGCACACCGTTTTGCTATTTAATACTATCATAAAAATTCTACCAAATTAAATTGATACTCAATGAAAAGAAATTATTTTATGTCTAGACATATTTATAATTCATCGAATTATTATTAAGCTATTACATAATTGAAAATGCAGAATTAAAATTATGTACATAATAAAAATTCAAGAATTAAAATTATGTAGATAATAAAAATTCAGGAATTAAAATTATGTACATAATGGAAATTCAAGAATTAAAATTATGTACATAATAAAAATTTAAGAATTAAAATTATGTACATAATACAAATTCAGGAATTAAAATTATGTACATAATGGAAATTCTCAATAAATATTATGTCTTAACATAATGAAAATTTCTTTCAATTTAAAATTTTATATAAAATTTAGGATTGAAATGATAGTAGCACGTAATTCTAATTTTCATTTTTCATTATGTCATGGCATAATTTTTATTCACTGAAATTCTATTAACCATGACATAATTTTAATTCGTGAATTTTTATTATGTTGTAGCATAATTTTAATTTACTGAATTACTATGATAGTTTACATAATTTATATTTCTGCAATTATTATTATGTTACGACATAATAAAAATACATTAATATTATCTCATGACATAATAAAAATGAATTAAAATTATGTCTTGACATAAAAGTAATTCGACATATAAACTGTACCTTTCTCTATGTATGGCACGCCGTTTTGCTATTTATTCATAAAATTTTTACTTTGAATTAATTTTACGTGAATACATAATTTTAATTCATTTTTATTATGTTATGACATAATAAAAATGGTTCCGAAAAACTATCTACTTCAGTTTAAATCAATTACTGAATTTTTATTTTAGATTAAAAAATCCTATTAATAAATAGCAAAACGGCGTGCCATAGAAAACTCTTTATTCCGTGGTTGCGTTGGCGCGGGATCGAATTGTGGCCGAGAATCACTCGGCGGAGACAGAGTACTCTCTACTGCGGTGTTTGACTCGGTTGTGTCAGCTAGGATTTCGGAACGTGAGAACAGCGGATGATCAGACGGATCAGAGGCTTGCTCACGGCAGAATTTGTCTTTCGCGGAAAATTTCAAGGTTTTATACCCCCTATTAACATGGTGTCGCGTCGGGGGTAGTGGCGTCGGAAGACGCGAGAGCCGGGGCTGCTGGGGTGAGTCGGCCGAGACGATTCGGTATTACGGGCACCCCGCCGCTGCGATCGCGCTCGGTGGAGTTTGATCGTTTCTAACATCGCTCGGCGCTCCGAACCAGTGCCAGTATCTCGCAAGTATAGATAGGCACGGCGCGCCGTGCCCTTCTCGTCTGGCGGGTCTTCGGCCGGAGGTGATACATATTCGGGAAGCGCATTATTACAAGATTTTTTACAAATAAGCTTTTTCGAGATTGTTTTTTTTTTAGTAATACTTGGCAAATTGCATTGATTAATTTCATATCCATTTTAGAACAGTTTATGAATAATTCAATTCTTTTTTAACATTTGTGACATGTACTTTTGTATACTTTTATTGCATATTTTATGTCCTACTTGGCATGTCTTTTATCTTTGTAACGTTCTTTTTTTTACGGAATTATAAGTTGGCGTCTATTTTGATATTAAATCTTTTATACAAATAATTAAATTTATTATAATTGTTTATTCACTGATATGGAGATATGAATAAAATATAAAGTCTCTTTTACCTTTGTAAAGTTCTTTTTTTATAGAATCATAAAATAGATATTTGCACAGAATAATTAAGTGCAAGGAGTGCTTGTACTTGACGCAATACTTTTACCTTCTTTGAAAATGTAACTTTGTACAGATATCACACTTCTTTTTAAATAACATTAACAAGTACGTCGCGCGACAGGATCGCGCCCACTATTTACACAACGATATTTCTTATCAAAATTAAGTCATAAAGTCCTGAGCCATTTTTTTCTATTGTATAATGCTCAGTAAAGCAGTAATTATTGAGTAAACTCAATTTAATTAGCACTGTCTTTTAGTCGGGCCAATGTCAGTGAGCCGCACGCCTGGTAGTGCGCTCATTCATACTACCAGGCGCGCGGCTCACTCACATACGGCCGAACTAAAGGACAACACTACCTACGTCTGCCTAGCTGGCCCTCTCACTTGATTAAAATTTAATGACTAAATTATATGACAATGCGCTATTTATGTGTTCTTCAAATTCATGAGAAAAAAGTTTTGCGCTAATTTTGTTTAGCCAAAAAATTTTTTTAAATGGGAGCTGAGTGGCTGTCAGTGAGCCGCCCCCTCCCACATAAGCAAATCTAAAAACAAATACACAGGATTTATGCGCTAATTACACGCTCTCTCATTAGAGTATAATTTCAATTTTTGCACCGCATTTCTTAAGGGATTTTCCTCTTGATGCAAATAGTAACATTGCCTTATAACTCGTTAAAAATACCAAACTTCGATTACCTAACTATGCACAATACTTACGCGAATTATGTGCTATTATTTTAAGATAGCGATTTTTGCATCGCAACCCTTAGAGGACTTTCCTCTTGATGCAAATGGTAATATTCCCTTATAACTCGTTAAGAAAATACTTAAAACATATTTATTACCTAATTTAACACTAGCTATCGATTGAGACTAATTACGATTTGACCACTTTAATCGCTGAAATATGAAAATATGAATAAAATAAAAATATATAAAAGATCTCTTGAATGACTCAAATAAGAATAATGAAAGAACCAATAAGACGCGGTAATTAATGGGCAATACATTATATTATCAAATAGACAAATTAAATGAAATGGTATTAAATTAACCTTAATCGTATTGTACGTCTCTTTCATTATTCTTATTTAATGAAAATTTGAACTCCGTTTAACTGACAATGAGCGGTTCGCGTAAATAGAAAATATTATATGTATCTCTCTAAACAAACGCTAAAATAAAATGGATAATTCGGCAAAGTCCATATCATGCAACGATTGTTTTTTATCAAACTTTGAACTTTTAAACCTGTATTCAGTTATGTATCTATCACTTTTCTAAGATTAAGAAAATTGTATAATAATGTTAGTTTTTCTTATGTGTAGGGGAGAGCGGAGTTGATTGTGACACGGAGTAGTTGTGACATTTCAATATCTCGAATATCGAGTGGTCCCCCAATTATAAAACTTGAGAAGAAGAGATATGGATGAAAAAAATGTAAGAATCAAGCATAGCAAGTGTGATGTGTTTTATTTGTTCGGCGGCAGAAGGTGTTATATGTGAGATCTCTCCAAAAACAGGTAAGAATCAGATTTTTCTGTTGTAATCTATCCGGGTTATAGTCTAGTAGAGAATTGCGATGTCTCTTAGCTATTGGCGTGTAGTGTCCGTGGTACTGTCGCGCATTTATTTAGCCCAATTTTGGAATTTTATGAGTTTAAGTTAAAGACTTAGGATCGTATTCATATAGTTGTTGATTGATCCGCGATTGATCCTCACAAAGAAAGAAAGATGAAACACATGAAAGATGAAAGATGAAAGATTGATTTAAACTTGGCTTAAAATCTGATTCTCAGGTTGAGTCGCGACTATAAATACGGCCCTTACGGGTTAAATGTGACAACATTTGATGGGGTTGATTGTGACACTTTTAAATCTCGTGAATGAATGAATGAATTTAGTACTACAACCGTTCACTGAGCGGCTAACAATAAGTCACAATAAAATATGAATGGCTCTTATCTTTAAATCCAACAAATTTTATTTAATTGCTATTTAGCTGCTTAGTCAGTGGTTATAGTGCTAAATGCATCCATTGATTTGAATGCGATGCAGACTGAAAATATATAATAATTTTGAAAAAATAATGATTATTCGATAACTTTTCAGTATCGTTAATTATTTATTTATTTGATTTAATTAATTTTGTTAATTAAATCAATTATCAGTTATTAATCGTTATATCAATAATCAATCGTTAATTTGGTAAATTTACACAGATTAAGTAGGTTATAGTCATTAGTTTCCTAAGAATCGTAGACTATAATCAAAGATTTAACATATTGTTGCACTCGCCGCGTCTCTCTTCCGCACTCACACTCGCGCCCTCGCACTCTCGAAGTTCGCGGAAATAAAGGGAACACCGTGAAAAAGGAAAACAGTCTTAAAGTTTATTAAAGTCTCGTTACAAGAAGAGCGTGGACACACGTCTGAACGGTCCAGCCACTTGAGAACAAATCTTACAGTCGTTGTTAGATCAATCCGGCTTGTTGCTAAAAGGCCGGTTCTACAATTAGTTGTATTTCGGAGTCGGATGTCGGAACGCAGCCGATGGTCCAATGAGAGAATTTCTTTTTCAAAAACGAATTTTTCTCATTGAATTATCGGCTGCGTTTCGACATCCGACTCCGATATACGACTGATTGTAGAACCGGCCTAAGGACGCTTCGCGACTCTTGTGTAGGGGGGAATAGGGGACATTGATACGATTTTTTTTCAAGAGTTAAATAAATAACTTTGCAGATAGATTAAGATAAATGTAATAGATTTAAAGGCTTGTCCTTCTACTTACGTGTTTTGATTGCCTTTTTGCTGTAGGTTAATAATAAGAAATGTTATAACATTTTTTGTAAAAAATGAAATTTGTATCAATGTGCCTCATATGCGGGGTATGTACAATGATACGGGCACGGGGCACTTTGATTCTCAGTGATTTATATTAATATTATTCAGAAATAAATTGGATTATTATTAAAACAAACTATGTTTATTGTATATAGAGATTTATTTATACGGAATTAACAATTATTTCGAAAATAAAAATACAAGAATCTGTTTTTTGATCACTCACGTAGTAGTCTAATAATTAGAAATACAAAATAACTCAAATCACATCTTTGAAAAACATTTGAACACAAAAGTAATTTATCTTATCACATAGAATAATTATTGTTAAACTCTTCTAAAGTATTGCAGGTTTAATCAGTCAAATAAACTTTTAAAAACGAAACTAATTAAATATTCTCAAAAATAAAAAATTACCACATTTTGTACTTTATCTTAGAATTAATAATTATCAACATACATATTTTTTAAATATTTTAATTAATTTTTTTACAAGTTATAAGAAAATAGATCAAGTTTACAGTTTACGGCATCTTCATTAATATAGACTCTATCGGTCTTTTTTTGGTACCTTCTTACCATTTTCGTCTAAAATAAAATGAAAATATCTTACTTAATACTATAAACCACATAGATACATATTAATATGTATCAAAGTGCCCCACGAGTCAGTGTACGAATCTGCTCCACAGCGTCATACATAATAAAATATATTCTCAGCCGAAAATAATACAAAGTCATGTCAATATTTTCGAGAAAAATTAGTAAGAGATATACTGTTTCTTACTTTTGACGAAATATTTATTTAGTATTAATCAGATTAATGTGAAAAATTACGCTTCAAAGACTTTGAAAATATTTACCTGAAGTACGCAAAACACGTTTATACCTGTCATTCATCAAGTGGCTACTGCTCGCATACGAAATTTGGTTAGGTTATTCGTGTATCATAATGCATGGATACGTGACCTTCTTAGATGTTTCTCATGCAGAGATATGATGACTGTATCAATGTTCCCCACTTCCCCCTACCGGGTATCTCGCTCGAGTTCAGCGCGGGTGCAACAATATATATTTTTGTTAGCAAAGATATATTATTTTTTTTTTTTTGGCACTTGCAATACTTTGTGCCATGTTACCAAAAACTTTTATTGTTTTGTAACATATAAAAAAATTAGAAATTTGCACATGGCTTCCTCATAGAGGAAGTTTTAACTTCCGCAAATTTGGAGATATCAATCTATTTCTAATTTTATTATATTTTTCAGTCTTTTCTACCCCTATTTCATATATAATTCTTTTAAATTCGGTTAATTAGACTTAGCTTTATATGCGATCAAAATTATGGACCTTTGATCGCATATAAAGCTAAGTCTAATTAACCGAATTTAAAAGAATTATATATGAAATAGGGGTAGAAAAGACTGAAAAATATAATAAAATTAGAAATAGATCGATATCTCCAAATTTGCGAAAGTTAGAGCAACCATTGACATTTTTAAAAAAATTCAAAATTTAAATTAAAATTTTGAAATATTTCTAATTTTATTATATTCTTCAGTCTTTTCTACCTTTATTTCATGTATAATTTTTTAAAATTTGGTTAATTAGTTTTTGAGTTAAAGAAATTTCAGTAAACTTGGTTGTTTTTTTAACAGAAATCGGTAACCCCTTTATTATTAACAATTTTTATTAATTCTATTATATTCTTCAGTCTTTTCTACCCCTATTTCATATATAATTTTTTTAAATTTGGTTAATTGGTTCTTGAGTTAAAGAAATTTCAGTAAACTTGGTTGTTTCTTTTAACAAAAATCGGTAACCCCTTTATTATTAACAATTTTTAATAAATCTATTATATTCTTCAGTCTTTTCTACCCCTATTTCATATATAATTGGTTAAGATTTGGTTAATCAGTTCTGGAGTTATAGAAATTTTGGTAAATTCGGCACATACATACACACATACTGACATTTTTTTTAGGCGATATTTCGACGTTTTACAACAATCTGAACATATTGGCAGAAAAAACTCAAAAACCAATCTTTTCTTTGGTTTCTTCTACCCCTATTGGGGAGAACACGATAACCGGGGCCCCTTGATTTGACTGTGGTTTCTGGTAGTATTTTTTACGCTGAACACAAAATTATATAGGTCTTATAGGGCTAACTGCTTTAGTTTTCGAGATATGCAGTATTAAAGCTCAAAATAAATATAATATAAATTTTTACTTGGTAATTGTATAGATGGGGGGGACCACCTTGGATGACCTTGATATTTTAGTATGTTGTCAAGGTCACCAAAAAATTCTAGTTTATAAATAAAATATACTCTTTATAACATACATTATGGATCGAAACTTGAATCATCATCAGAATTGTTGTCACTGCCAAAATCAAATTCTTCCTCGAGTGACATCTCACGATGACGTTTCAGTGGTGGCAATATATCAGTAATATCTTCTTCATCTTGTGACAGAAGTTCAAGATTTTTCAAAAAAAGTCCGTCCATTTTTTGTCCATCAATGTAACCAGGATACAGTTTGGCCATGTCCTCGAAGAATTGCATTATTTGAGAGCCAAGATCACAGCGATATTGTTTTTCCAAAATGTTTTTACGGTAGTAATACAATGCCATGTACTGATAAAGTAATTGAGTTGATTTGCGAGATATTATTGATTTTTTTAATAGTTTATTCTGGTTTTCTAAATCATTAATAGTGTTCAAAGAATTATCTGCAGCCACAAACTCTCCAACACTGTGATTAGTGGTGAGATGAGTGCATGGTGGTCCAAAAAGCTGTTCTACACCATGATATTGCTTCGCTTGGTCCGTACATATTATAGATGTATTTGGATCGACAAATTTCTTAATGTATGGCCACAAATGACGTTTGCTTTTTCCATCTACTTTTATAAAAACGCCGGTTTTGTCTTCTTTGCAATACAACCCCAGAACAACAATACTCATTTGCTCTGTAACACGGCCTCGATGATACTTTCTTTTAGTCAAAAAAGTTTCGTCAATTTGTACCGTTTTTCCCACACCACCAAGCATTTTAATATGATGAGAACTAATGATTTCCGCAATTTCTCGACAACATGAAAAATAATCACTCACTGTTGAATTACTTAATTCATCTTTATGTTGTTGATACCGCCATGAACGGAGATGATAAGTGACATCAGTTACAGACATTTTCATTACAAAACATATCACAATTGCAACAATTTCACGAAGTTCGATTTGACACTTAGTTCCTTCAAAGAATGTTCCTTCACTCGGATTAATTATTTTGCGACAACATTTCAATCCTTTCTTCTTTTTTCCTTGTTGAGCTGAACAACGCCATCTCCAATTCAATTTCAACAGAGAACTTTTTTCGACTCTCATTGGTAATCCACAACAAATAGGCGGTGTTGATGTTGATGATGGAATTATCTTCATCTCTTCGAGAAAAACTTGTGCAACTTTATTCTCAGAAATAATGTCGTGAAACGAAGAAAAAAAAGAAAAATTTATCAATTTTGGGTGAAGACGAGGATGAATATCGGTACACATAATGTGAGAGTACGAATGTAACTGACTACCTTCAAGAACTGAATACAAGCGTCTACTAAACGAAATGAGATTTCTGTGTTTACGTTTTAAAAATGTAAACAACATCCAACGTCTAACAACGGAACCTACTGTCTTCACGCATACACTTTCCACGCGAACCGAGGTTCACGCACACCCCCCCCCCGTGCTTTCGAGGGAGGTGCGGTAGTCCCGAAATAGTTCACGCATATACTTTCCACGCGAACCGAGGTTCACGCACACCCCCCCCCCCGTGCTTTCGGGGGAGGTGCGGTAGTCCCGAAATAGTTCACGCATACACTTTCCACGCGAACCGAGGTTCACGCACACCCCCCCCCCGTGCTTTCGGGGGAGGTGCGGTAGTCCCGAAATAGTTCACGCATATACTTTCCACGCGAACCGAGGTTTACGCACACCCCCCCCCGTGCTTTCGGGGGAGGTGCATAGGTTTACTTATACAATGGGAGGGGGGTGCGGGGGGGCGAAGCCCCCCCCTGCCCAACCCACACCGGTGAGGTCGCCTTTAATCTAGACATTTACCAAGTTATATTAATTTTGAGCTTTAATACTGCATATCTCGAAAACTAAAGCAGTTAGCCCTATAAGACCTATATAATTTTTTGTTCAGCGTAAAAAATACTACCAGAAACCACAGTCAAATCAAGGGGCCCCGGTTATCGTGTTCGTGCCCCCCTATTTCATACATAATTTTTTTAAATTTGGTTGACTAGATCCAACTTTATACACAATCAAAGGTTCATATACGAATTTACGAAAACAAAGCTTCCTCTATGAGGAAGCAAAATGAATTTTTTATTCGCAGTGTGCGCTTCTTTTTATGTAAAACACATCCCCTTCAACCGATAACTTTGTATATGGCTTTTGAATACTATTTTTCAGTGAATTTTTTCATGTCACAACAGGCTCCATGAGTGGGTTTTTTTTTACGTGTGGAAATCTACTACTGGGATCCCGGGCAATAAACCCGGTTTACCCAGTAGCCCCCTGTTTAACAGGGGGGAAGACCCCCTCACCCTCCGAGGAGAGGAGAGTGAGGGGAGTGCCGGATTCCATACATGTATGTACTATATGGCCTACCGGCTAAAACCACACGGTTCTCCCTCTCGGCACACGTTGAGGGAGCCCCGGGAAACGCAGTGATACCATCTGGGTCCTCCATGAGTGGGTCAGTTGTGACATTTTTATTCCTTTGTTCAAGTATTTGTATAGTTGCACATGAACAAAGCAAAAAACGCAGAATTTCTGAGAAAGAACTGCTTTTTCGAATATAATACCATCACCTAAAAGCAGTGGGACCAATAACTTACAAGTAACACTACTCAAGTCTCACACGCCGATTTTTTTGAAGCTGTGTACATATGTTTTAACACAGTTTTAACTGTGCGCACAAAAATATTTATGTCGTATTTTTTATTTTTGCTTATAAAGTCTTAAGAGTACAAACTACCCTCGAAATATTGACTTTTCAATTCTATATACGTAATAATAAGGCCATGTACATTGCTGATCGATTTAAAAAAAAAACGACCAGAAAAACTCCTAGAGATATTCTCGTCAAAACCATCTTAGAAACCATTCGATATAACGTACATAGGGTTGAGAAAGCTAATTATATTTCGAGAGTAGTTTCTACTCTTAAAACGCTTTATGAGCAAAAATAAAAAAACACGACACAAATATTTTTCTAAATTCTACATGTGTGCACTCGAAAGAATCGGTGTGTGACACTTGAGTGTTACTTAGTAGATATACACAATTTCCACACACACACAGTGTTCCACAAAGTGTTACAACCAACCCTGCTCACTCACACAGCTAACTTTGTTTGGATAAAGTTCCGAAAACGGTCTACCTTGGATTTCGATGAAACTTTGTAAAAATAAGCTTCATTTTGGGTTAAAATAAAACTCCTTAAAGCGAATTTTGGCGACTCCTACAAGAGAACTACTTTTTAAGATAAAATAGTAAAAAGAATGGTAAGTTTGGTAATTATTTAGTTTAGGCAAGCAACCTCCTGCGACCTTGATCTTGACATATATTACAGAGAGCATTCTCATGAGTAACCTTCTAAAGGTTTTAACCGTCGTTTGTTATTTATTAAGAAGTTATTAACAATAAAGTTTAAGAAATATAACAGTTTGTGTCCGTTCTAAAGGAAGTAATTTGCTGATATGTGTGTATAGACAGCACACATGTAGGCGGGGGAGGGTCGGTAGCCCTTCCCCCTGCGGCAAAGGTGGGGTGGGATAAACTTGGCTTCACGTATTAAATTGAAACCGATTTAGAATCATACTAGCTTGGACCTTGTTTCGCCCTGCTACACATGGGGGTGTGGGTTGCACATCGCTTCGCGTGGAAAGTTGAAAGCCTGAACCGTACAATAATAGACCTCGTTTTGTCCTGTAAGCAAGGGGTGCGGTGTAGTGGACCTCGCTTTACGTGAAAAGTTGGAAACCCATGTGGAACATGTTTTCAATGCCTTTTAAATCAACATGAAAACTCCTAAAGTATGATTGTTGACTTGAACAGAAAGATCACGTTGAAGTAAAGTGGGGAGAAGTGTTTATAATAAATAATGTTAATTTATAACATTCTGTAGAATTGTTAAAATCTCTTTCTTTTTATCATTTTATCTTAATGGTTTTGTCATGAAAGTCGCCAAAATTTCCTTTAAAGGCTTTTATCTTAATCCGAAATAAAGCTTTTTACAAAGTTTCGAAAGCAGAGTAGACCCCTTTGTTTTTTTAACCATCATGTATAAGCATTGCGTGTTTTAATATAAATCTAGAATAAGTCATCGATTAATATAATATATAAAGTAAAGCTGTATGATCTGGTAATCAGGCACAGTCTAACGGATATCAATATTTATAGTCGGACAAAGAATCATACCTCTGCTCTTGACATCCTGCGACCAATATTTGCAAATGCCTCTTCAAGTCTACACGTACCTTCTGTGTGTTCAGTAACTAATTTTTCACAATACAGAACGGTTATAATGACAGAGCAGGAAGCAGAAGATCAGTGGATGTTGCGATATTATATTCCTACAGAAAAGTGTCAAGAATGTCACCGATATTTCTTGAATTATAAAGATAGTCCAATATCATATAACGAAACGTTAACAAAATTAAAAGAGCATTTATTCCATGAACACAAGATAGACCATAATTCCGTACATAATATAGAATATGATGTAAATGAAAAGAAAATCCCAGTACGTCGCTTCATACGAAAATGTTATACAAAATTAAAAGGAGATCTGGCAAAATGCAACTGTTGCTTTGCAATAATTAGTTACAAAACCGGAAATTATAGATTCTTACATGAACACTTGATATGTAAGCATGAAGACAAATTAACGGAAATAGAGAAAAATGATAAAAAGATACAATGGTATTGGGATTACGTCACAAGAAAGGACAAAGCACATGCGAAATGCAACATTTGTAACAGAACAATAGGTATATATCCAATTTCAAGTGTGAGTTACCACTTGAAAATTCATAAGTAAGTATACATTTGAAAAATAATTAAAATATTGAAGAATATATAATTATATATATATATATATATATAATAGTAAAATATATAATAGCTAAAGAAAATGTAACGCACATAAATGTCATCAAGGCACATAATATATAATGTTTATTTATATTATGAAATTGCAATTCTAGTCGCAATAGAGTCTGAGTTTTTGGTTTATTATGAATCCAATCGAAATATGTGTAATACAGATTTTTTTTAATGTTTTGGCAAATATGACACAAAAATATATGTACACTAGCTGGTTATCCGGGGCTTCACCCGGGTGTCTTTTTTTTTAAACGACTTTATATTTGTGTTATTACATATTTGTGTTCTAGCTAATCTTAGATCCACCAATATATGATTCATAAACACATTTTTAATAACTTTCCACATCACCCATGAGGTACTATATATTATTAACGCATTTTTTAGTGGTATCCCCAGTATTTTAAATTCTTTAAAAGAGTCATACTTATAATGACTTTTCATTAATAAATAATTATTTGGATATATATGGAACATGGTAATGGAAAATTTTTGTGTCTCTCGACGGATATAGATTTGCTATGTAACGTGAAAACGTACACTGAGAAAAAATGTTCTGTAAATATTAATTTGCATACAATTGTGACTCCATTTACTAAAATAAAGAAAATTTTCCTTTTTGTATAAATGTTCTCAAAAACTAACCATTGAAAAAACTATTGAAAAAAAGTTTTACATGCTGACATTATTTATAAAAGAGTTTATATGTATATAAATTTTATGCAATTCTTAAAGGGATCCTAAAGCCGTCTGTATTACCGACCAAATTCTATATCTGTCCTTGTATAGACAATGATGATAGACAAAGATAGACATTGTTATAGGTTATATTGCATTCATTACAATTAATCTTTTTTTGTAGGCTTTTATTCTTAGTTCCAATTGCACGATATTGTTCTTACATGTTGTCCCTAGGTCATGCCGGTCTAATTTTGTGGATGATATTTATTGTAAAATTTTTGTACAAAGCAAATATTGTCATCACGTATAACAAAAAATATTAATTTTTTTTCGTTTTCGATATAAATTCGACCACCATGACCTAGATTTTAATGCGTACTTAAACTTTGGAGAAGGATTTTTAAATCCATAAAGCCAATAAAAAGATATGCGTTAAGAAAAAAACCAATATTACGGCTTTAGGATCCCCTTAACATTTCCAATTCTCTTTATTTCCTTAACGTACATATTACAGAAATTTGAATAAGTACATTTGCGTTATATAATTCTTATACACTGGAAAAAAATGTTCTGCATTTTAGTAAATATTAGTTTGCATACAACTGTAACTCTATTTGTTAAAATGAAGAAAATTTTCCTTTTTATTAGTATATTTTTTCTCAATGAATACACATATACTAATAAAAAGGAAAATTTTCTTCATTTTAGTAAATGGAGTCACAGTTGTATACAAATTAATATTTACAGAACATTTTTTTCTCAGTGTACGTTTTCACGTTACATAGTAAATCTATATCCGTCGAGAGACACAAATTTTCCATTGCCATGTCCCATATATATCCAAATAATTATTTATTAATGAAAATATTATTATATTTAAATTGTCGGGTAAAAATTATTAGATCTATATAATGTTTGAATCGAGGCACTTAATCGCTACTAAATGTTCAAATAATAAGATCCTTAAAACGGTAACCTTGGCCTCCAACGGAGTAGCGTGCATAATAAAATCTAATATAATCACATTTTTTACTTCTTTATAATCACTCTAAATATAAATGTAGGAAATCCGATCCAAGTGATTGGGACAGCGATAGGGATTATCCAGACGGCGATACAGACATGGGTACGTCTTTAAAGAGAGCGAAACGTCAAGAAGATATTAATATTGTAAGGAATTCTCCGAGGAATAGAACGATTATAATGGCAGAGGAGGAAGCAGGAAATGAATGGGTTTTGCTATATTATGTTCCTACCTTAATGTGTCACAAATGTAACGTATCTTTTTGGAGTGATACAGATAATATTTTATCGTATAAAGAAACATTAATAAAATTAAAAGAACATTTACTCCATGATCACAATATAGAACATGATTTCGTACATAATATACAACGTGATGTAAATAAAGAAAAGATTCCAGTACGTCGCTTTATACGAGAACATTATTCAAAATTAATAGGAGACATGGCAAAATGCAACTATTGCTTTGTAGTAATTAATTACTCAAACATGAATTATAATTTATTACATAACCACTTGATAAGTAAACATAAAGATAAATTAACGGAAACAGAGAAGAATGAAGAAAGACTACATTGGTGTTGGGATTATTACAGAATAAAAAATTTCACAATAAATGAAAAAATGCGAGTGAAATGCAACATTTGTAAAAAAATATTAATCGCATATTCAGTTGGATATTTGACCATGCACTTGAAAATTCATAATAGGTAAGTATACATTTAAGAAAAATAATTAAAATAACGAAGAATATAAAATTGATAGTAATGAAATACTCAATAGATAAAGAAAATAGTACGTGTTTATCACAGCATTTATATAATAATTATGTGTATTAAAATCGAAATAGCGATTTCAATCGCAATTCCATCTGAATATGTGTAAAATTCATAGACCTTATCCTAGGTCTATGGTAAAATTGCTTTTTCGCGCGTTTCTCGGCAAATATGATACAAAACTACACATACTTATCCGTACTATAATAGAGGAAAGTCCCCTATTATGAGATACCACACACAAAATAGATGTGGTTAATCGCTTACATTAATCGTTACATTAATAAATTGAAAAATGTAGTATATAGAGGTTATTTTGAAGGAAATTTAATAAGCTTTAAGATACTGAAATGTAAAATCTAATTTAAATATTAATTTTTCTGAAAATTAGAAAAATGTAAAAAATGAGCTTTATGCAAAATCGAAAAAGTGTGCTCTAATATGAGATATCCCGAGAAATCACTAATAAAGTGCAAAATACATCGGTATTGCCATTAGAAAACTTCATTTAATGTCTCTGAAATACAAATGTAATGGAGAAATTTATTTCCAATAATCGCAAACCCACTTATACTCAATATTTCCAGTGCAGCCAGTGTGCGCCCAGCATGAGCATGCGATCACCATCAGCACACTTTTATAAGTTTGTATGAACCTTCCCTTAACTTTAACATAGTATTTTTCCTCTTTTTATTACTGTAAAATAATTTTTATACTCTAGCAACAATCGTCACTCTAAATATCTCACATTACGGACCCCACGCCTTGCGGTTTCGCGATTAGCAAATCTATCCTCTATAATTAAGCAACTCAACATATCCCGTATTTTCCTATTAATACGAGCTTACTCTATTAGTCCAGTCATTTTAGGTTTTTTGTGCAAAAAAATTCGAAACTACTTTTTTTTAAATCGCTTTATTTTGTTGTTTTAAATAAAATATTAAAAATAGAGAACGATATCGGCAGGGCTAAAAAAGTTATTCAAGATCAAAGGTCATGAAAATCAGTTTTTTGCGAAAATCTCGTTTTGTATGGCTCGGAGGTCAATTAAGGTTATTACAAAAAAGAAAGATCATGAAATTCTGTACAAAAATGGTTATATTCATTTTTCACGTACGATGAACATTTTTAAAAAAAATAAGCGGTGAAGTTTCCGCGCAAAGCGTATACTCCATTCCGTATAGTCTATACAAAGAATATGTGAGTGTTCTACGTTTATATGTATGTATGTATGTGTGTATATATATACATACATATATATACCGGGTGTCTCAGACCACCCGTATCACCCGATTTATTCGTAAACGCAACATTTTAGAGAAAAATGTTCCAGACCAAAGTTGTATGGTTTCAAGGGGTACATAAGATGGTGTCATTAGTTTCACCTTAAATAGTTGCTTGAAGGTCACGTAAAAGTCACCTTCAATTTTTTAAATAGAACCACCTACTTTTTATTGCATATTCTTGTAGCTTATCTTGAGGGCTTTCCAAAACACTATAAGAAAGTATTTTTTCATTAAGAACTTTTGGACGTATAAGGCTTGAAAGTTCTAGTATTTTGACAAATGAATTTTGAATTTTCAAAAGACAGTTGCTTTTAAGAAAAAGTATGCAGATGCGTGTTGCAAATTACATATTTTTTCTTAAAGGAACTATGCTTTTTTTATACCAATTGATTCGTCTCATTATTCTGTGCATAAAAGTATTAAGGTAACATTACCGAAAACTTGATGTTTTACAAGATATTTTGTATTTTATGTCAAAATACTAGAACTTTCAAGCCTTATAATTCCAAAAGTTCTTAATGAAAAAATACTTTCTTATAGTGTTTTGGAAAGCCCTCGAGATAAGCTACAAGAATATGCAATAAAAAGTAGGTGGTTCTATTTAAAAAATTAAAGGTGACCTTTACGTGACCTTCGAGCAACTATTTAAGTTGAAACTAATGACACCATCTTATGTACCCCTTGAAACTTGAAACCATACAACTTTAGTCTAAAACATTTTTCTCTAAAATGTTGCGTTTACGAATAAATCGGGTGATACGGGTGGTCTGAGACACCCGGTATATATATATATATATATATATATATATATATATATATATATATATATATATATATATACATGTATAGGGGACTTTCCTCTACATATTTCATGAAATTTTATTTATATAATGATAATTATAAATAACTTCTATGCCAATAGAACATAAAAAAATTATTAACTTTGTTATACATTTTCTCAAAAACTAACCGTTGCAAAAACAAAAAAAGGGTTTATTGCATTGTTGTTAGCTCGACACACACATACACCATACACGTGATGTGCAAAATCCGATTGAGCAAATAACTTTCCATGATGCACATATAGAATACTATCCAAAATCTGCAAAATGTAGGGGTGATATGAAAGCCAATAGCTCAGCTTCTAGTCACGATAGAGCTATGTTTTTTGCGCCATTTTAAAGGGAAAGTTTTCCACTTCAAAGCTTATTATGTAATAATATTTTTTTCTCTACCCCTGCTTTTTCTGTGGAAGGCTACAAAGTTATGATATTTCCAGGATTCTTTCAAGACCTGATTTTGATCTTCACAAAAAAGACAATTTGATGTTATCTCACCCCATCTTAGAGTCGAGGCTTTATCCTTTAAAACGCGCCGAGAAAAATAGTCCTACGATCTGTACAAGCTGTGATATGGCCTCTTAAAAATCGGCAAAATTTGCAAGTTTTAAAGCGATCCCCTAATTGTTTTGCATAGTGTGTTTGAATAGTGGAATAAAAATTATTAGATCTGTAATACTTGAGTGTAGACATTTATTCTAAATGTCCAAATAATAAGATTTTTAAAACGGTAGCCTTGGCCTTCAACGTGTACACGCTACACGTATAATTGATATATACACACGCACACGCGCGCACACACACACACACACACACACACACACACACACACACACACACACACACACATATATATATATATGTTATGGTTAAAGCGCGAAACGCGGTCAATCCTAGGATTGACTAATCAATTCTGCCGAACGGGCAAGCGTCTTGGTCAAAGTTTTGTAGTAATTTGTTGATATGTGTATATAAACAGTACATAAATAGGCGGGGAAGGGGCTCCGCCGCATAATAAAACTAATCAAACTCCCATTCTGATACCAGTGATACCTAATAACTGCTTTAATCAAGACGCTTGGTTATTCCTCAGGATTGACCACAGTCATTCCGCAGAATTGACCAGTCAATGCTAGAAATGCCCGCGTTTCGGGCTTTGACCATAACATATATATAATCGCATTTCTTACTTCCTTACATACATACTTTAAATATAAATATAGGATAACCGGTGCAAGTTCAAGCAGTGATATGGATGATATGGACAGCGATATAGATATGGTTACACCTGCAGTAGAAGTGATACGTCAAGAAGCATCATCTAAGAATATGTACGAAATGACACAAGAAACAAGTCAAGGAACAAATCAAGGAACAAATCAAGGGACAACTCAAGGAACAAGTCAAGGAACAAGTTCTAATAAGTAATTACACGCTTTGCTTTTAATACACAGTGCATGTAATTGAATTTTATAAATTAGATTAGATATTGCATGTTTTATACAAGTATAATCTATATCGCGTTATATAAAGTATTCGCATTTGTATATGTAAGCGTTTCATTTTAACTATCTATAATCTATATATTAATTAGGTCGTAAATTTCTCTTCTACTATATCTATAAATGAAATAAATTTAACAAAAAAATTTATTTTTATGTATAAAGCGACAAATAAACCATAGGTATAAATATTAAATTTAAACATTAATGGCTCAGTAAGCAAGAAACGTAAAAGAACATTTCAACTGTATGCTTACGTGTAACGTTGCTGCAATGTAGTTGAAATGTTTCTTGATCATCATGGGGAGACTGTTATTGATCATTTAAATCCATTAAAATAACATTTTTTGTTTAATAATCGAGTTAAAAATAATGTAAAATTTAAATAAAATTACAAAAAGACGAGTACATTAGATCATCGAATGACTATAATTAACTTATTAAATGATCAATAAGTTAAAGTAAAGTATCAATTCCTTGTTCTGTTTTGTGATTTTATCTTAATATTATTAACTTATATTTATATCTTGATTATCGTATGTTACACGTAAGCATACAGTTCATGCATTTCTCTATATTTTTTATTAGGTATATTAAACGGATTCTTTCTATATATTTTTTATTATAATGTAAAAGAAATAAAAACAAAAATTGCATAGTTTTTTTTGCATAGAATCATTTCTTGTATCTTGACAAGAAATTTTAGATAACTTATTTATTATCTATTACTAATATGAACTAACATAAGAGCACTAAAATATAGTGTCCCTGGACGCATTGTCAGTGCCAAAACTGGTACAGCGGCTTTAGGACATGAAAATAAGTCAAAAATGTCTAATAAACACATGTCCGAATCCGAACGGTTTCAAAGTTATAGAGCAATATAGGGTATTGAAGTTGCTTTCGTAAGAAAAGATAAATTGAAGTAAATGTTGTTTACATAAGGAGCTTTTCAGCAAGCGACACAAGTCGACACAAACGTCGTTCTATCTCTCTTTTTTGGCAATGAATAACAAAGACAGACACTTGAGACAAAACAGAATAAAGAACATTAAACAACCATAGACGTACATATATAATAGACTAAACTTTGCCATTGGAGGGCTGTCCGAAAGATCTAAATAGATATATGCCATGTTTGCTGGGATGCTGTCTTTGTTTAATTGTGTAGTTGATAGGGAGAAAAAAGTAGAGAAACCTCTTTTTTTCTTTATTCTGTTTAAAGTTTTACAAAAATTAAACAACCATACAAAAGGTGCTAAAAAATTTAGAACAACTATGGTAACTGACACTTGATGCTGCCGATATTATCCGCAAAACCAAATATTTTTCAAAAAGGTCGAAACAATTTATTAATTTGTGCTAGAAAGTGTGTTGAAGTCGATGAAGAAATTTTTGAGCACCTTCTGTAAAGCTTTAAACAGAATAAAGCAATAAAGAATATATTTTTCACAACACCTCCATACGGAAAGTCCGACTTTCCATGCTTGTAGAGAGGAGAGAAAGTGGCCAATTTTACGCCAGAGAGGAAAGTTGTTACTTTCCGCCCGCTAAACAGAGAGGAAAATTGTTACTTTCCTTTCTAGGAAGGAAAATTGGTACTTTCTGCCCTGTATAGCGGGCAGAAAGTAAAGTAACGGGCAAATCTTAGAAATGTCGTTTTGTCTTTGTTATACTCATTGCTAAAAAAAAAAGATAAAACGACGTTTGTGTCGACTTGTGTCGCTTGCTGGAAAGCTCTCATAAATGGAAGGAAAATTGAGCATCGAGTCCAACATCGTGCGAAAGAGAAACGTACAACGTACGCAGAAATTATAGATATTAATTTCAATAAATAAAAAAATAATTACTATTTCAAAAATTACTTGTATTAAAACTATTGAATTGTTTTTTCTTAATAATATCACTAAATAATGAGATAACTAATTATAACTATTTACATAATATTCTTAAATAAAATCCCAAATCAATCAAATTTAGTGCAATAATTAAAATTATTTATATATATATATTTTTTTTAATTTTATTGTCATTTTAATTTTGTGTTATGTGGGGGGCTTTGCCCCTCACACCACCTACCAGGGGCTTCGCCCCTGGACCCCGCATCACTCTCTTTTTCTCTTTCTATTTAACTACACGCGCGTACAAACTGTACGAATGGAACATCAAACGCATACACTCTACAGGCATTCAAAAGTCGAACATTTCCGTAAAGGTGTTGTGAAAAATATCGTGTGCACCTCGGGTCGAAAGGTTTTTCAGATTAATTCGTGTGATTTGCCGCCCTCGCCTTCGGCTCGAGCGGCAAACTTTACACTCGTCTGAAAAACGCTACTTTCGCCCCTTGGTGCACAATATATACTATTAAACAATATTTCAATTCAATATTTTCTTATGAAAACAACTTTAATACCCTATAGTTCCAAAAAAAGAACAGTTTGGATTCAGACATATGTTTATTAGACATTTTTAACTTGTTTTTATGTGCGAAAGTCGCTGTATCAGTTTTGGCAATGAGTCTACGGACACCCTGTACATATACACCATAGACATCTTATATACATTTTCATATCGATGCATTAACATACCTAAATAATTAGTTTATCATAATCGAAGATTCGTTTTCGAATAGCGTTTAAATGCAAAAGATATTTGCGTTACATTTGCATAGGATAAAACTTTGTCTTTATTTTAGAAACCACATTTAAATCAAATAGTATTTTTCATATAGCTTTATGTGATTTTTAAGAAGATGCATGGTAACTATTTACAGTGATTAAAAAATTCTTTTTTTTTTTTAAGAAAAAATTATTTTTTATTTTTTTTTACATAACATAGATACAAATTTTCATGGCTTTAATAATTTTGTTTAGTATTTTAAAATCTACATGTATTGTCTAAAAATATTAAGAACGTAAATGCAGATATTAGAATTTAAACATCACAATCTAAATCAAAATACTCATGTCTAAGCATGTTACGATTACAAAGAATTAAATATAAATATATAATTTTCTTTTACTAGTTTGACTTGACTTTAATTAAAAAAAAAAACATTTTATTTCAATTCTTACAATACACATATAATAGAGGAAGTTGGTGTAATTTAAACCACCCCAAGCCTTTTTCAAGATAACTTGAAAATTATTAAAGATAACTGAACTTTGTTTTTGCTGAGTTGTAATACCAAATGTTTGTTACAACGTGTTTCTAACAAATTTCGTATATTTATAGTGAGTTTAATGTTATAACAAATTTTTCGAAGGTAGATTTTTGTAGGATAATTTGAATCATGTTGGGCAAGGTAAAACACTTTATTAATTTTGCAAAAAAATTATTTTTATTGTATTTTAAGGCATATTAATTATTAAAATAGTCTGTAATAATTATTATATTACATATTTATTATATTCCAATTTATTTAAAACTCTAATTCTTGTGCTCCTCGTAACAATGTCATACAAATATATATATATACCTATGTTTAAAACTTTTACTCACAGTAATATATACTTATAACGTATACTCATCATAATATATTACTCCTGAAAGAAAGAAACAATAGAAATAAAATTACCTACTTATAGAAAGCATTATACAAACTATCTCAAAATTATCCGATATCGCAATTTTTACCTTTTTATCGTACAGAATAGAAATGTACACCATATGACACGTGCTAAATAGACTACACTAAAGTACTATCGTAGTTTTATAGTTTTACATGCAACAAAAAACTGAGAAGCTGTGAAGTAGATTGACTGCAAAATAAAGGTTTATATAATAAACCTTACGCTGTAAGCGATACACACCAAATTCTCAGTTTTAATTTTTTAACATTTACGTTGTGCCACGCTACCGCTTTGTACGTTAGATTAGGGGACCAGCAGCTATAGTAATTGTAATTCCATTGCTGTCCGCTTGTAACATTTAATAATCTCGATATCATCTCGTTGCCTACGTGTTTCAAATTACCCCAACTTTTTACATTATTTATAAAAAAGCTTATATTTAAATCTTATGCAATTCTTATAGTATTTCTAATTCTTATTTCCTTTACATATTACAAAAATTTGAATCAGATAGTTAACACTTGCATATTCCTATAAGTATTTACGTTACATAGCATGGAAATCTATGTTATTATATTTGTATAGTCGAAAAAAAATTATCAAATCTACTATAACCCCCACGAATAATTAGATTCCTAAAACGGTAGCCTTGACTCCCAACAGAGTAGCGTGCTAAAATTAAAACTAATATTGTAGCATTTCTTATTTCTTTAATCACTCTAAATATAAATGTAGGAAAACCGTTCCAAATTCAATCAGTGATACGGACAACAATATAGACATGGGTACGCCTACAAAAGGAGCGAAACAACTAGATGACACGGATTCTCCGCGACATAGAATGGATATAATGGCAGAGGCGGGTTGTCCCTCAGAAGATGAGTGGATGTTACAATATTATATTCCGACATTAATGTGTCAAGAATGTCACGAACCTATCTTGAATAATAAAGCTAGTTCTTCATCATATAAAGAAACATTAACAAAGTTAAAAGAACATTTAATTCATGAACACAAGATAGACCATGATTCCGTACATAATATAGAACATGATGTAATTAAAGACATGATTCCAGTACGTAGCTTTATACGAAAACATTATTCAAAATTAAATGGATATGCGGCAAAATGCAATCATTGCTTTAGAGTAATTAATTATACAGTACTACATAGTGTTTTACATAAACACTTGAAATATAAACATGAAGAAAAATTAACGGAAACAGAGAGGAATGAAGAGAGAGTGCTTTGGTACTGGGATTACGTGACAATAAAGGACGAAATGCTTGCGATATGCAACTATTGTAATGCAGCATACAAAATAAATTCACTTAAAAATTTACCTCATCACATAAGCGTACATAAGTAAGTATACATTTTAAAAATGACTAAAATACTGAAGAATATAAAACTGATAGTAATGTGAAATATTCAATAGCTAAAGAAAATGTAGCGCATACAAGTACGTGTTCATTAAGGCTTGTATAATAATTATTTGTATTATAATCGAAATTGTGATTTTAGTCGCAATTTCGCCTACTTTTGGCCGGGATATTATAAATCTTATCGAAATATGTACAAAATCAATTCTTTACGCGCTTCAGCAAATATGACACAAAAATACACGTAGGGGAGACCAGGGCTAAAACGTAAGTTTTTTTCGGTGCCGATTTTTAACAACAAAATAAATAATTTTAGTTAAATGTGGTATACCATTGTAAACAGTGAACCTTATTAGCTACAAAATTTATATAGGAAATTTTTGTCTACGTCGTTTTGTTTAACCGGTATAGATCGAGCAAAAACGACAACGGTGGAAAAATTGAAATCTCAAAAATGCGGGGGAATAACCGTCACCCCCCGGGGCAAATCCGTCACACTGCATTTTCAATACATATACGTACATCTAATCCTGAAAAATGATAGGATACATTTTAATAATTGTTTCTTGAGTTGCTCCTTGTCGACGGGAGTCGTTTTGCGACGATACGTGCGTACCATTTCCCTCCTATACAAACTGACGCACGTGCAAGGGAAGACAGAATCACGCTCGAGGGAAATCTAACCTGAAATCGCCGTGAGCTGAAGTCGTGCGCCCGGCGCGCCACAGTGACGAGACGCCGGACTTGCCCCGGGTGCTTAGTGACGGATAGCCCCAAACACAAGTTTCAGGTTTGATCGCCCACGAAATATTAGACATCAACGATAATGAAAAAACTACACTGGATTCGTCTTCAGCATGCATTACTCTTTATAATCACGTACCTCGAGATTTGGAGAGCAAATATTATAGCAGATATTACAAAATTTCCACGCGCAGAAAATTTCACTTTCATGCACCTTCCGAAAACACGTTTGCCCTCGTAAAAATCATAACATGGCAGGTAACCTGCCGAAACTCCATTGGTCACATGCATGGGTACCATAAGCAGCGTTTACAATGTTAATAGCGAGTTCGCACAATATACAGGTTCCGAGATATTTAATTTGACGGTTTTACCCCGTAGACGTTTTAGCCCCGGTCTCTCCTACATATAACGTACACTACGTATTATTCCGTATTTAATGAAATATTTAATGAAAATTCAATCATATTATAATAATTGTAGATAACTTCTACTCTGTAGAACATTAAAAAATCATGAACTTTATCATATATTTTCTGAAAGCTAACCGTTAAAAAACCAAAGAAAGGTTTACATTGTGGCATTACTTATAAAGAAGTTTTTATTTAAATTTTATGCAATTCTTAATATTTCTAATTCTTCTTACAGTCTGCTTAACGTACATATTACAAGCACTTGAATCAGATATTTAACATTTGCGTGATACAATTCTTATAAGATCATGTTATGTGGTAAATATATATACGCGTCGAGAGAAACAAATTTACCGTGTTCCACATTCAAATAATTAGTCATTAATGAAACTATTATATTTGAATAGTCGGATAAAAATTATCAGATCTATAAAAAACATTTGAGTCGATATTTAATCGCTTCAAAATATCCGAATAATAAAATTCCTAAAACGTAGCCTTAGCCTGCAATGGAATAGCGTGCAAAATTAGAACTAATATATCGTTGCATTTCTTACTTCTTTAATCACTCTAAATATAAATTTAGGAAAACTGATCCACGTTCGTACAGTGATACAGATGATACGGACGGCAATACAGGCATGAAGCATCAAGAAGACACAAATTCTCTGCGATCAAGAACAGATATAATGGCAGAGCAGGAAGCAGAAGATAAGTGGGTGTTGCAATATTATATTCCCACATTAATGTGTCAAGAATGTCACGATCATTTCTTGAATGATAAAGCTAATTCTTCATCGTTTAAAGAAACATTAACAAAGTTAAGAGAGCATTTATTCGAAGAACATAATATAAAACAAGATTCCGTACCTAATATAGAATATAATTTAAAAGAGAAGCTTCCAATACGTCGCTTCATACGAAAGCGTTATTTAAAATTAAAAGGAGATTTAGCAAGTTGCAATTATTGCTTTGGACTAATTAGTTTCAAAAACAAGAATTATAATTTTTTACATAAACACTTATTGTGTAAACATGAAGACAAATTAACGGTAATAAATAAGAATGAAACAAAAATAAGTTGGTATTGGGATTACTTCAAAAAGGGCGAAAGGAATGGGATATGCACCATTTGTAACAGAGGTATATCTTTGGGCGGTATTGCTAATCACATGAAAGGTCATAAGTAAGTATACATTTAAAAATTTATTAAAATATTAAAGAATATAAAATATAGTAGAGGAGAAGGTGATAATATGGAACCTCTCAATATCTTAAAAACTTTGAGGTGCATTTTATAGGTGACAGCTAGAACTTGTTTATTAGGTTACCCTTTGGGCCGTAAGAGCGCCAGATTCACTAGATGGGAATAACAAATAAAGTAAGAAACATATTTCTCTTTTGTCGATTTCTGAACGTTTAAAAGGTAGATAGAACTTTATTTATTTGTAACTGTTCGTGATTAACGGCTAACGTTTATAGCCAGACACTTATACAGTATATGATGTTATCTCTAACACTAACATTTCCACGTGTTTAAGAATATTTAGTTCTTTTTGTTTTGCTGTAACTGCTATTGTTTTTCAAGATGGCAATGTTTGTACTATGGACCCCCAAGATGCTGGATCAATGTCTGTGAATCCAATGTAGTTTTTGGATTTTTGGACTCACATTGAGTGTGCAAGATCAGAGAAAGAAGAATACGTGTGTGATTTATGCCGATAAATAAAAAAAAAACTTTTTTTTTCTATAATTTATTTTTTTATTAGAAATAATTTGTTTTGATAAAACAATATATTTTTCATTATGTATTTCTTTCACAATAACTTTTTTAAAACAGATTATTTTTTTGAAAGGCATTCAACGTTGTGATTTTTTTTTAATTTTATGCATCCAAAAAATAGTGAGGTTTAAATTACCAGCATATTACGACTTATGACTCAATTGCTCACTTTTCGATATCATTTTACAGCTTTTTTTTATAAATGAAGAATAAACTAAATGTTAAAAATGGGGTTGCCAATAGAATAAGGAACCTAAGCATACCAGGAATGAAAGAATTGAGCTTATAGTTTACAAGAAATTGCTTAAAAACAAAGTGGCGTTCCATATTACCACCTTCTTCTCTAATGAAAAGAATATAAAAAATAGTAATGAAATATTCAATAGCTAAAGAAAATGTAATACGGATATAAGAGTTAATCAAAGCACTTATATATATAATAATTACAACGTACAACATGCCTCATAATTTCTCAAGTTTCTTTAGTGGGAGTTCAGCTCAGTCTCCTACTCTCCTAAGTAACGTGACATACGTGATTTATTCAAGTCACTCTCATTTTTTAGAGTTATACTTGATTAAAGATTTGAAGTTCAGTGAAGTTATAAAATAGAAAAAAATTGAAAGAATAAAAAAAATCTGCTAAAAATATGTTTAATATATGTATCGCTGAAAAGATATTCAAGAGTAGAATTTGAAAAAATATAAACGAAATTTTTTGGGTGAGATTTTTTTAATTAAATAAAAGGCTTAAATGTTCTCTATAACATGAAACTATATCCGAAATTCTGGACTTAATGTTTATTTTGTTTAGGAAATAGATTTGTCGCTCGCTGATTTATTGCTCGCGGATTGTCGCTTTTCCTATTTATAAAATCGCTAAGATATTTATTGACACCTTTTTTAATGTAACCTTTTTATTTGAACATATTTATATCTTCAACTTTTTCCACAACTAAAACACTTATGGCAATTAGAACAAATATAATTCTCTTTGTTTGATTGAATGTTTCTTCTGCGTCTTCTTCTTCGCGTCTTCGTTTGCGTTGCTACACTACAAAGTGTTACTGCCGGCTTTTCTGAATTCTCTGTCTGCGAAGCTTTATCGGCACTCTTTCCACCGGTAGGTCTCTGTGGTGAGGGAGGAAGAGGAGAAAGAAGGCGTGGAACTTGGAATTCCTCTAAGAGCTCTTTCAACTCTGGTTTAGGCGTCGAGGCTGCTGGAAGAAAGGAGATTCGAGACTTAGGAGAGACCAGGAGAGGTCTGCTGGCGCCAAGAATTTGCGAATGATTGATAGGGCCCGATAGCGATTTAACGCTTGAAGTTTTATTACCTCTAGGCGACGGTGTCTGGGCACTGGAGGAATGCGGGCTAAGGAGAGATGGAAGGGACCTTGCCTTTGACTTTCTCGAATCGGCTCTCTGGTGGCTAGCATCGGGTGGATCAATCAGGATGATCTGTCTTGGTGTTACTGCCACTTCACGACTGGCGCTGGGTGGAGGATGCTTCCCACTTGACTGGGGAATCTTTTTCGGAGCATTCGGAAAAAGATCCAGCACCGGGAGTTGGTTGAGCGTCGTTCGCGTTGCTATCGCAAAGGACCACCTTCCTCTTCTTTGAATAATATTTCAAAGGAAGCGGCTGTGTCCTGCGTCGCTCGGTCGACTTCTTCACCACTTCTTCGGCGAGCCGAGAAGGGTGCTGGGTGTTCCCTGAGCGTGGCGTGGTGAGGCTGGCTCGACCGTCTTGGCCGACTGCTCGCAATCCACCGAATTTTCTTTGCGTCGGACTCTCCTTTTATACCCGAGAAATTCGGCGGCGAGAATCAACAACGAGTATTGCTAGGCAACTTGCGTTTCGTGAAACTGTCAACCGATGACTTGAATCTCTCCGCGTTTGTCGACTTGAATTTTGCCCCGCGTACATCGTAAATGTTAACCTGCTTGCTGTCGCGAATACCACGTGTCGTCGGAGCCTGAAGGCTTGGTGACTGACGAAGGTTGCCACATTACCCCCTTCGTTGATTTAGAGTTATGCGATTTGAAAGCGTACTGTCTTGTGTGATACTCTCCCGCTGCGAGTTTTTCTCTTAAAAGGCGTTGAAATATCCTTAGATTGTTGAATAATCTCAGGAGATTTTTCAGCTTGATCCTGTTTTGCTAGAAAATAAGCCGGTTTTAAACGATCTATTGTTACGTTAACATCCTTACAGTTAATTCGTAACTTGAAGACTTTCTCGCCTCTGCAGAGAACTTTGAAGGGACCATCGAAAGTCGGTTGCAGAGCTCGCGTCGGAGCATCATGTCTAAGGAAAACATGTGTTGATTTTTCAAGATTTTTATGCTCGAATGTTGCGGGCGTTCCGTGTCTTTTTACTGGTTGAGGCCGGAGCCGGAGATTATTCATAGTCTTTCTCAGCCTTTGTAAAAATTCGCTCGTCACGTTGGCTTGAAGATTCTCTTGAAGAAACTCTCCCGGAAGTCTTATGTTTTTCCATAAACTAGCTCCGCAGGAGTTGTTTGAAGATCTTCTTTGAAAGCAGAACGTATTCCCATCATGATAACAGGCAACACCTCCGTGCATGCTTCAGTCCCATGGCATTTAATCGCAGTTTTTATTTGTCGATGTAAACGTTCAATCATGCCATTAGCTGCGGGATGATAAGCTGTTGTTCGGATATGAGTGGTGCCTGGTTAGCTTGGTGAGTTGTCGAAACAGGTCGGCCTCGAACTGCCTTCCCTGATCTGTAGTAACTCGAGCTGGGGTGCCGAATCTCGTTATCCAATGCGTGAAGAGATTCTTTGCAATCTGTTTCTGCTGAAATATCTGAAACAGGGATGGCTTCGGGCCACCTTGTAAATCGGTCGATTATGGTAAGACAATATCTGTATCCTTCAGAAATCGGTAATGGTCCTACCAAATCTATATGAATGTGCTCGAATCGGCCAGAAGGACTACAAAAATTTCCGATAGATGATCGATTATGCCCTTGAATCTTTGATTTTTGGCAAACTAAGCAAGCTTTTGTCCATTCATGACAGTCCGCCTTAATTCTAGGCCAGACATACCGCTGTGCGACAAGTTTTGCCGTTGCTCTTGTTCCTGGATGTGACAGACTATGTAAGGATTGGAAAACTCGTTTCCTGAAATCCTCCGTCACAAAAGGTCGAGCAAAAGGCGTTGTAGTGTCGCAATAGAGTGTGAAGCTGGTTCCAGGGATTGGAACTTTTTTCAGTTTGAGCGAAGAATTCCCTTTTAGTATTTCTTGTACTTCAGTATCCTTTTCTTGAGCTCTAGCCAAATCTTCTAAATTGATTGCGGTTTAAATTTCTTCAACTCTTGACAGGGCATCAGCGACAACATTCTCTTTCACTGAAATATGTTGGATATTGGTAGTGAATTGCCCAATGTACTGCAGATGTCGTGCCTGTCTGGGAGAGCTATGCTCCGCAACTTGCTGGAAAGCAAAGATAATCGGCTTGTGATCGGTGTATACAGTAAATATTGTTCCTTCGAGGAGATGTCGATAGTGTTTGATTGCCAAATAAATGGCCAAAAGCTCTCTGTCGGACTGTAAGGACTGTATTTCTGTTGAGCAGGATTCAATTTTTTGCTGAAGAAAGCCAACGGTTGCCAGTCATCTCCATCTCGCTGCTGGATTACGGCACCGACAGCTGTATCAGATGCATCTGTTGTTAGAGCAATTTCTGCTTCCGGCTTAGGATGCGCAAGAAGAGTTGCTCTTGAAAGACTTTCTTTGCATCTGGTAAAGGCTTCTTCAATTTCTGCATTCCAAGTGATTGGAGCTTTCTTTTTCGTCTTCGGGCCACCAAGCAGACCATTTAACAAAGCCTGATCCTTGGCAGCTTCTGGAATAAATCTTCTATAGAAATTTAAGGTTCCTAAGAACCGTCGGAGCTGTTGGACATTTTCTGGTCTTGAAAAATTTCTGATTGCCTCAATTCTTTCCTGAGGGGGTTGAGTGCCTTTTTCTGATACCTTGTATCCAAGAAAAAGCACTTTCTCTTTTCCGAAGATGCATTTGGCTGGACTCAAAAGAATGCCATACTCTTCTAGTTTTTTGAAAACTTTGCGCAAATTAATGTTCTTCATGCTCTTTTTCGTTGCAAGATGCGACCAGAATGTCGTCAATGTAGACGTAGCAGAAATCAAAGTCTCTCAAAACTTTGTTCATGAAGCGTTGGAAAGTTTGTGCTGCGTTTCTAAGTCCAAAAGGCATGAACTTATATTCAAAAAGTCTAAAAGGAGTTGTTATGGCAGTTTTTTGAATATCATCAGGATGAACAGGAATCTGGTTATATGCCTGTACCAAGTCTAGTGTCGAGAAAATTTTCTTTCCGTGTAGATTTTGCGAGAAATCTTCGATGTGAGGAACCGGGTAACTATCTGGTATTGTTCTCTTATTGAGCCCTCTATAGTCTCCGCAGGGCCTCCATGCGCCTTTCTTTTTGGGAACCATGTGCAGAGGCGAAGACCAAGGACTTTTTGAGACTTATATAATTCCTTCCTGAAGTAGGAGATTAAACTCGGCTTTTGCTGCCTTAAGTTTTTCAGGGACCAATCTCCGTGGACGACATGCTTCTGGCGGTCCTGGCGTTGTTTTGATAAAATGCTCTGTTGAATGTTTTGCTTTTCGTGCTCCAGGAGTTGCCCTGGTTATTCTCGGAAATTCAGCCAGAATTTGATGATATTTATTTTCTACTGAAAGGACTTTTACTGCCTCTATTGCCTCGGATCTTGCTGATCCCTTGGCATGGATTCGAGTCATTCCATCAAGTAGTACTCCATTTTGCAAATCAGGTAGTAGATTGTAATGAGTCAAAAAGTCTGCTCCTATAATTGGCTGTGAGACGTTGGCAACTACGAAACGCCAAGGAAATGCACGACGCAATCCGAATTCTGGCTGAAGTGTGACCCATCCGTATGTCGTAATTGTCGTATCGTTTGCTGCAAATAATTCGTAATTTGTAGGTTTTTTAAACCCTGCTGTCATTGATCTTGGAAAGACACTCACGTGTGATCCAGTATCAATAAGAAATCGTCTCTTAGTTACCTGGCAAGTTACGAAGAGGCGGCGGGGCCTTGGGGCGGGTTCACTGGCCGCCATCAGTGACTGCCCTGCTCTTTTTCCGTTTTAAAAGCGCACGGCTGTGTGCATTTCTTTGCCTTGTCACCGAAACGATTATGATAGAAGCAATTTTTTTCATCGTAATCTTTTCCTTTTGACTGGCTTTTGCTTCGGCTTCGGCTTCGATTTCTCTTTGCATCGAACTTCTTTGTCGATCTCTCTCTGGAGAGTCGTGTTGTGAGTGATTCAACTTGTTTAGTCAAAGTCTGGATCTGCTCTTCGAGCGTTTTTTTCTGACTACCAACGGACGTGGCGGCTATTACAACTTTACTCGACATTTCGTGGATGCGATCTGCTTGCTGCGCCACATCATTTAATGGATCGTCAATTCTGGTTGCTAAAACCATCGGCATCTGTGTTGGAAGTCTCCCAAGCCAAAGTGTTCGTAGGAGAGAATCTGGGACATTGCTCCTGGCCAGAGTGCGCAAATGTCGAAGAAATTGTGACGGCTTTCTGTCTCCAATCTCCTCAAGCTCTAGGAGTTGTCGGGTTCGTTGCTCCTGAGAAACTGTAAGCCTCTGTATGAGCGCTTTTTTAACCGTCTCGTATTTGTCAGCTTCCGGGGGCTGAGTAATTATGTCTTTAATCTCCTTGATCTGTCTGGAATCTAGCTGGGCAATGGCGCAAGAGTATTTTGTCGTATCCGCTGTAATTCCGCTCAGGACGAATTGTCCCTCTAGTTGTGCGTACCACAGCTCGGGTTCATCGCTCCAGAATGGCGGTATTCTGATTGATACTCTACCAACCTGGTTTTCTCCATTTATCTCTGTCTGCGAAGCTTTATCGGCACTCTTTCCACCGGTAGGTCTCTGTGGTGAGGGAGGAAGAGGAGAAAGAAGGCGTGGAACTTGGAATTCCTCTAAGAGCTCTTTCAACTCTGGTTTAGGCGTCGAGGCTGCTGGAAGAAAGGAGATTCGAGACTTAGGAGAGACCAGGAGAGTCGATTTGCTGGCGCCAAGAATTGGCGAATGATTGATAGGGCGTCTAGCGCCCGATAGCGATTTAACGCTTGAAGTTTTATTACCTCTAGGCGACGGTGTCTGGGCACCGGAGGAATGCGGGCTAAGGAGAGATGGAAGGGACCTTGCCTTCGACTTTCTCGAATCGGCTCTCTGGTGGCTAGCACCGGGTGGATCAATCAGGATGATCTTCCTTGGTGTTACTGCCACTTCACGACTGGCGCTGGGTGGAGGATGCTTCCCACTTGACTGGGGAATCTTTTTCGGAGAATTCGGAAAAAGATCCTCCGGATGACCAGCACCGGGAGTTGGGTGTGCGTCGTTCACGTTGCTATCGCAAAAGACCACCTTCCTCTTCTTTGAATAATATTTCAAAGGAAGCGGCTGTGTCCTGCGTCGCTCGGTTGACTTCTTCACCACTTCTTCGGCGAGCCAAGAAGGATGCTGGGTGTTCCCTGAGCGTGGCGTGGTGAGGCTGGCTCGACCGTCTTGGCCGACTGCTCGCAATCCACCGAATTTTCTTTGCGTCGGGCTCTCCTTTTATACCCGAGAAATTTGGCGGCGAGAATCAACAACGAGTGTTGCTAGGCAACTTGCGTTTCGTGAAACTGTCAACCGATGACTTGAATCTCTCCGCGATTGACGACTTGAATCTCTCCGCGTTTGTCGACTTGAATTTTGCCCCGCGTACATCGTAAATGTTAATCTGCTTGCTGTCGCGAAAACCACGTGTCGTCGGAGCGGAGGTTATCCTGAAGGCTTGGTGGCTGACGAAGGTTGCCACATTTTGCTTGCTAATTGTACTCATCTTTTTCAGTTTCCCTGATCAGATTCCAGCAGTAATCAGCCGACTTACTTGTTATTGACTTCCCTATGAAACGTTTCTCTATTTTTTGGACGCCTTGGTGAAAACGTTCACCATGTTTCTCACTCACAGCTCCTAAGTTTTGTGGAAAGAAATTAAGAAGTAAGTGCAAAAAATATACTTCAAGAGACATTGCAACTTTTATAGTATGAAATGCATCTAATATTTTTTTAACCATAATCTCATAATTTGGAGATCGGGAATTCCCAAGGAATTACAACCGTTTAAGACTGTCTATGTTCCTTTTTCTTTGTCGTTGAAAAACGAATCGAACTCAGTGACAATCATAAGTCTTCTTAATTATTTCTAAACCGACAAAAATACCTGTAATTTATAAAAAAAAAGTAAACAAATTAATCATAAAAACCATGGATATTATAAAAGAACCTCGCACTATATGTTCCTTTAACTTTTAACTTTGACTAAAATCAAATTATTTTAACTTTATTGCATGTAAAACTTGGATTAGTAAAAAATTTCGTTAAAGCACTTGACAAAGAGAGTGACGCTTTTAAACATCTAAAACAAATTTTTAAACATTTAATGCTAAGTTAAAGAAGGTACGTGTGATGTGAGGTTTTTTATATCCATAGTTTTTATAATTAATTTGTTTACTTTTTTTATAAAATACAGATATTTTCACTATTTTTGTCGGTCCAGAAATAAAAAAACTTATAATCGACATCGAGTTTGATTCGCATCTCAACGGTGACGAAAAAAGAGCGTGAACCACCTTAAAAATAGTTAAATAAGTTGTCTTTAGGAATTGAAGATCTCCAAATAATGAAATTATGGTTAAAGAAATATTTGATCCATTTCATACTATAAAAGTTATTACGATGTCTCTCAAAGCACATTTTCTGCATTCACATTTTAATTTCTTTCCACAAAACTTGGAAGCTGTGAGTGATGAATGTTTTCACCAAACATTAAAAAAAAATTCAAAGAAAAGTTTAAAGAAGTCAATAACAAGTATGTTAACTAATTACTGCTGGATTCTTAATTATCGCAGAGAAACCGAAGAAAATGTGTATAAAATACACTAGGCAAGCAAAATACACTATAAGCATTAAGTTCCCAGCAAACAAAATACACCGAGTGCGCAATTTGCTATCAAATTGCGCACTCGGTGTATTCTGTGTTTGCTGGGTTCAGAATTTTAAGCCTTTTATTTAATAAAAAAAAAAATGCTTTTCGAAGAAATTGCGTTTACATTTTTTCAAATTTTTTCAAACTTAAATATTTTTCCAACAATATATAAAACATTTTCTTAGTAAAATTTTTTCATTTTTTTCTATTTTATAACCTCATAGAACTCCAAAGCTTCAACCAAGTATAACTAAAAAAAAAAAAGAAAAAAATGACGGTGACCTGAGTAAATCACGTATGTCATATGTTACTCAGAAGACTGAGCTGCATGTATCGCTCCTAATAAAAAACTTGAGAAATAATCAAATTTTTGAAAATTTGTTGTACTGTGTTAATTATTTATATTATATAATCGAAATTGCGATTTTCCAATCGCAATTCCGTCTGAGTATTTGGGTTGTGAATGGTTTTATGAATCTTATTGAAATATGTGCAAAATCGGTTTTTCCCATATTTAGGAAAATATACAAAAATACACATACATATCATACATAAATATAATTTAATAAAAATTCAATCATATAAATATAATTGTAGATAACTTCTACACTGTGGAACATAAAAAAATCATTTTATCAAAATTATGATTTTTGCTACACTTTTTCTCAAAAACTATAATCGTTGAAAGAACAAAAAAAAAATGATTTACATTGTGACATTATTTATAAAAGAGTTTATATTTAAATCTTATGCAATTTTTAACATTTATAATTCTTTTTACAACCTGTTTAACGTACCTACATGTTTCAAAAATTAGAAGCAGATATTTAACATTTACGTGATACAATTCTTATAAGTGTTTCACGTTACATAGTAAATATATGAGAAAAACAAATTTACCATTGTTTCATGTCCAAATAATTAGTCATTAATAATAATATTATATTTGAATAGTTAGATAAAAATTAGATCTGTAATCAGATTAGATGTGTAATATTTGAATCTAGATATTTAATCGTTTAAAAATATCTAAATAATGAGATTTTTAAAACGGTAGCCTGGACTCCCAACGAAAAGTAACGTGTATTATAGGAACTAATTTTTTCATCGTATTTCTTGCTTCTTTAATCACTATAAATGTCAATGTAGGGAAACCTATGAAGTTCTAAATTCAAGCAGTGATATCGATGATCCGAATAGTGATCCGGATGATCCGAACAGTAATACGGATAATACGAACAATGGTACAAACATGGATACGCTTACAAAAGAAGCAGAACATCAAAAAGACACGCATTCTCCGCGACCAAGAACGGATGTAATGGTAGAGCAGGAAGCAGAAGATAAGTAGGTGTTGCAATATTATATTCTCACATTAATGTGTCAAGAATAATTTTACGATTCTTTCTTGAATAATAAAGCTAGTTTTTCATAGCATTTCTTGCTTCTTTAATCACTCTATATCAATGTAGGGAAACTCATGAAGTTCCAAGTTCAAGCAGTGATCCGGATGGTACGAACAGTGATACGGATAATGCGAACAGTGATACGTATGATACGAACAGTGATACGGATGATGCAAACAGTGATACGGATGATACAAATGCACTGCAAATCCAAGTATGTTATTTATACACGTATAAATGTCTAAAAATGATACATTAAACAAAAGCTCTTTTTTAAAGCTTTTAAAAGTGTTTTTTATGTATTAAATTACATCATTTAACACGTTTAATTGTATTAAATTAAAAATTAATACGTTCAATAAACGTGTTAAATGACGTGATTTAAAACGGCAAAAAATGTATAAGAGCTTCGGCTAAAATAACACACTTGGATTTGCAGTGCAGTGATACAGACATGGATACGCTTACAAAAGAAGCGGAACATCGAGAAGGCACGAACTCTCCGCCATTAAGAACGGATATAATGGCAGAGCAGGAAGCAGAAGATGAGGGGCTGCTGAAGTATTATATTCCCACATTAATGTGTCAAGAATGTCACGATCATTTCTTGAATGATAAAGCTAGTACTTTATCGTTTAAAGAAACATTAACAAAATTAGGAGAGCATTTAGTCTGTGAACATAATATAAAACAAGATTCCGTACATAATATAGAATATGACGTAAATAAAGAGAAAATTCCAGTACGTCGCTTCATACAAGAACATTATTCAAAATTAAAAAAAGATGTGGCAGAATGCAATCATTGCTTTGCACTAATTAGTTACAAAAACAGGAATTATAGTATTTTACATGAACACTTAATACGTAAACATGAAGACAAATTAACGGAAATAGAGAAGAATGAAACAAAATTTCTTTGGTTCTGGGATTACTTCACAATAGATGACACATCGCTCGCAAAATGCAACACTTGTAACACGACATTTTATGCATTAACACCTGCATTTTTTACTGATCACGTGAGAACTCATGAGTAAGTATACATAAAATAATTTATTAAAACATTGAAGAATATAAAGTAGATAGTAATGAAATATTGAATAGCTAAAGAAAATAAAACAGACACAAGTTATCAAAGCACATACACTACTGTTTAAAAGTTTGGAAGCACTACTTTTTTAAGAAAAATAATGGTACTAATATTTTTAGAGAAAAATGTTACATTAGAAACTTTACTGTCTGTTTTAACTATTCAATACAGTATTATTTGTTTCTAATAATTTTTCAGGGAAATATTTTATTTAAAGAATTTTATCGAGTGAATATGCTGTGCCATTGTTCCGTTATGAAGAAAGACCAAGTTTTCATGGTTTGAATAAAATATAATAACTTTTAGTTTCATATTTGTTATACTTCACTTAAACCATGAAAACTTGTTCTTTCTTTATAACAGAACAATAGCATGCTCACTCGATAAAATTCTTTAAATAAAGTACTTCCCTGGAAAATGATTAGAAACGAATAATACTGTGTTGAATAGATAAAACAGATAGTAAAGTTTCTCATATGACATTTTTCTTTTGAAGTACGTATTAGCACTACTGTTTTGTTTTTCTTAAAACAGTAGTCCTTCCTAACTATTAAACGATAGTGTATATGTATAACAATTATTCGTATTATGATTGAAATTGTGTTTTTAGTCGCAATTCCGTCAGTGATTCTGTGTAATATATTTAAGTCTAGACATCTAATCGTTTCAAAATAGTCAAATAATGAGATTCTTAAAACGGTATCCTTGTGGTTTCCAGCGGAATAGTGTGCACTTTTGAAACTAATTTTTTTATCGCATTTCTTACTTTTATAATTACTCTAAATATAAATTTAGGAAAACCGTACGAAGTTCAAGCAATGACACGAACAGCAATACAGACATGAATATGCCTACAAAGGAAGCAATATGTCAAGAAGACAAAGAACTGCGACATAGAACGAATATAATGGCAGAGCAGGAAGCAGGAGATGAGTGGATGTTGCAATATTATATTCCCACATTAATGTGTCAAGAATGTCACGATCCTTTCTTGAATAATAAAACTTATTCTTTATCATATAAAGAAACATTAACAAAATTAGGAGAGCATTTAGTCTGTGAACATAATATAAAACAAGATTTCGTACATGATATAGAATATGACGTAAATAAAAAGAAGATTCCAGTACGTCGCTTCATACGAGGGCATTATTCAAAATTAAAAGGAGATGCGGCAAAATGCAATTATTGCTTTATAGTAATTTGTTACAAAAATGCACATAATATTTTACATGAACACTTGAAGTGTAAACATAAAGACAAATTAACAGAAATAGAGAAAAGTGAAACAAACTTTCATTGGTTCTGGGATTACTTCACAATAAATGACAAAGCATATGCAAAATGCCACAAATGTAATATACAGTTTTATGCACTAACACCTGCATTTTTGACCGATCACTTGAAAACTCATGAGTAAGTACACATTAAAGATTTGATTAAAATACTGAAGAACATAAAATTGTTAAAATGTACAATAGGTAATTAAAGAAAATATTATACACACAAATGACAAGCACTCTTATATAATAATTATTTGTACTATGATCAAAATTGTCTTTTTAGTCGCAATTCCGTCTGTAATTCTATGTAATTTAAGTCTAGACATTTAAGGTAGTTCATCCGTGACAATGCTGTCAAAAGTTAATGATAGACATATGACATAAAGTATTTGGCTGGAATCTGCGTTATGCATGTGTATAAGAATCTCATATGTACAGATACATAGATACTAATGTGTGCTATTAGATCTTTATAGATTAGCTGTCATATACGTCCACCGCTATTAGAAATTGTGTACTTTACGTATCAATTACTTCGGAACTAGAGAGTATAGACGGTCGAAGATCTTGTATTTTTGTAAGAATATTTTTGTAAGTCTCTTCTTGTTTTTCATTAAAACCGTAAGAATAGTTTGATCACTACAATTAGAAACGTGTGATATCGGAAGTTGTTTTCGTACCTGCGATACATGTAAAAAGTGCTAACTTTGACTTCCGTTATTGCAACTTCGGTCAATCTTTTTCTATTTGCACATGTGTATAAAATGTGTTTACATTAATATACTGTTTAAATTTTACAAGATTCCTAAGAAAATGAGTTTACGGACGTACTACCTTAATTACTCTAAATAAATGAATAATTTAGATTCTTAAAACGATAGTCTTAACTTCTAACGGCATAGCATATGCATAATGAAAACTAACATCCTTGCATTTCTTACTTTATCTTTACATTCTGCATATAAATGTAGGAAAACTGATCCAAGTTCAAGCAGTGATACGAGTGATACGGACAATGATACAGAGATGGATACGCCTATGAGAGAAGCGAAACATTAAGAGGACTCAGAAGTATCATCTAATATGTATAAAAAGACAGAAGGAACAAAAAAAGAGATAAGTAAAGGAACAAGTTTTTAACAAATAATAACTTGCTCTGCATTTATTACATATATACTACATGTAATTGAATTTTATGAATTAGACATTGTTTGTTCTATGTAAGTGTAATCGATATCGTGTTATATAAAATATTCACATGTATTAAGCGTTTCATTACTTATAGAATAAATTTTACAATAAATTTCATTTTTATGTATAAAGTGACAAGTAAGCTACAGATATAAATATTAAATTTAAACATTGATAGGACTCTTGCTGATCATTTAAATGCATTAAAAATAATATTTTTTTTACTTAATGATTGAAATCAAAAGATGTAAAATGTAGATAAAATCACAAAAAACCAGTACATTGAATTATCGATGCAACTGTGGTTGCATCGATTACTAAATAATTAATATCTAAATTTAATTAAAGTATTGCTTCCTTATAGAGAAAACTTTGTTTTTGTAAACCTCGCATATGGACCTTTAATTGCGTATAAAATTAGGTCTAATTAACCAAATCTTAAACAATTATATGTATATGAAATAAGAGTAGAAAAAATCGAAGAAAAAATTGTTTTTTAGTTTTTGATGCCAATGTGTTCAGAATGTTCTAAAACATCAAAATCGCATTTAAAAAATGTCCGCGCGCGCGCGCGCGCGTGTGTGTGTGTGTGTGTGTGTGTATGTACAAATTTATCTATAGCTCAAGAACTAATCGATCAAATCTTAAAGAATTATATGTGAAATAGGAGTTGAAAAGACTAAAGAATATAATAAAATTAGAAAAATTGTTAATAATAAAAGGATTACCAATTTCTGTCTAAAAAATCTACGTAATTGCTCTAATTTCCGTAAATTTTGAGATATTGAACTGCATTTTTTTTTTATGGAAAGAGTATTATTAAAAGTAGGTTGGTATTGAATTTGGCGAGGATCGGTGAAGGGGTTACCAATTTTTGCCTAAAAAGTGTACAAGTTATACATATAGGCTGCGTTCGGGGAGCGCGCTATCAGCACTATTTGCTTATTCTATCCTTGTTTTACACCTGATGAGCGATAAAGATAGAACGATGCAATAGCGCTAATAGCGCGCTCCCCGAACGCAGCCATAATCTTATGTAGAGTATTATTAAAGAAAGGTTGTTTTAAATTTGGCGAGAATCGGTGAAGGGATCACCGATTTCTGCTTAAAAAATGTATAATTTTTATTTGATGGATAGAGTATCATTAAAGGAAGATTGGTAAAAAAAAATGTGCAAATTAGAAACTTGCACATTGCTTCCTTACACATTACACCTTGCACATTACAAATCGTTATCATTTTTTTAAATTACACCAACATAATTATTCACATAAAATAGTATGGCTTCTTCATAGAGGAAGCTTTATGAGCGAAATAAAATGATGAGAAAGCAATGTGCAAATTTCTAATTTGCATACTTTCAAAAAACATAGAAGGAAATAGATCTAGTAGATCAAAAACTTTATATTATTAACTTATATTTATATCTTGATTATCATATATGTTACACGTAAGCATACAATTCATGCGTTTCTCTACATTCTTTATTGTATTAAGCGGATTTTTTTTATATTCTTTATTATAATGTAAAAGAATTGAATAAAAACAAATGTTGCATAGTATTTTTACACAGAATCATTTCTTATTTCCTGAAAAGAAATTTTAAATAACTTATTTATCGTTTATTACTAACATGAACTAGGAGCATTAAAATATATATGTATATATATATCATTTTCATGTCGACGCGTTAACATACCTAGATGATTAATTAATTATAATAGAAGATTTGGGTAATTATGCACTTTAGGCCCCCCCCCCCCGCCCTCAATGACCTTAACCTTGACATATGTTGTCAATATATCAATGTACTTTGATATATTATATAGGATATATTAGTCAGAGGAGTGAGCTCTCTTCTTCAGTATTACCAACCTTTTTTTGTTTATATCTTTTTAATAAACAATGACCACCAACTTCGGTCAAATATTTAATTAAAATAAAATAAATAAATTTTTCTTGTAAAAAACTTGGCGCTGCTTTTTTACTCCCGTCGCATACTTCCCTAAATTATGTTTATTGCTTTTTTATTTAATCAAAAATTTGGTACTTTATTAAATGCAATCAAAATTTTAGTATTGTATTAAATTTTGAGGTTTAGCAGCGCCAAGTTTTTTTACAAGAAAAATTTATTTATTTTATTTTAATTAAATATTTATATTTTGTACTGTTATCTCTTTAATTCTTTGTGATTAAAATGATTCTTTGTAATATTATAATTTTGTTAAAAAGAATTAGAGCTTGGATTGGAATGGGAAAAAAGACACTTGAATGGGAATACAAAGATACATACTACTTAAGTTTTATTTTTTTTTAAGTAGTTGCACAACAATTATTTTTCAAAGCAATATATATATTCTCTTTGTATCAATCAATCAATCATCTTTATTTCTATCCCCTTCCGAGGTTGGAGAAAGGCGTTTTTTTTTTTCAGTAAAAACGTTCCCAAAAACCTTTACAAGCAAACTTAAGTAAAATCATATACATATTATACATTCAATCACATTAGTCACATAACATTTTATATCTATAATATAATTTCTCTTATAGGGCGACAGTGTGGTCTAGTGGTAGAGCGACAGACTCGTAATCTGCAATGAGGAACCAGGTTCGAGTCCACTAGAGCCATGTAAGCATGGAATGTTTTTCCGATAGCTGCGCCCCTCCGTGCAAGATAGGCTCTTGTGCGGAGAAAACTGGGCTCCATCTTTCGGAAAGAGACGTTAAGCGTTGGTCCAAAGGGTTAAAGTGAGAGGAGAAGGATAGTAGCAGATTGCGAACCCTACGGGGATATGCAATAAATTACGAATTTTATAATTACTCTTATTTCTTATTTCCCCGACCTGGTCATTGAGCGACCTCACATCTCATTTCCCTTCCCTTCGTCTTCCATCCGGCACCCTTCTGGTCATCTCCTTCAGTTTCCTTTAATTCCGCACCCCTCTGACTTCCTCCTTTCTGTCGCTGCTCTTCCCTTTTCTTTCCGGCTCTCTCCCTCCTCATGCTCGACGCCTTCCTTCCTTTCTTATTCTACCGTCACTCTGAAAATAACTGTATTAAGATGATTATTCTTACAGTCTTACATCTTACCTCCTTCTCCTTCTCCCCTTCCTCTCCCTTAACGCTTCTCTCCTTATCTCCCTTCATCTCTCCTTTCCATCCTAAATTCCTCCTATTCTTTTTTCTTCCTATCTGCTTCGTCCTCGTCCGTATCCATAAGGAGATTCTCCTCCATCTTTTTTGCTCTCTCTTCCTCCGCGGTCCTCTTTGGCCTCCCGCTTTCCTCTGCTCTCCTCTCTTTTCTCCTTTCTTTCTCCTCTCTTTCTCTTACCCTCGTTTCCACCGATTTGTCCTCGTCCATTTTCACCCTCAATCTGCTCTCTTCCTTTCTCCTTGCATCCAATACCTTCCACTTGTCCTCCTCAACAAAAATCATCTGTATTATTCTCTAATCTTTCTGACTAACTTACCGCTGTATTCTGCCTTCTTCTTCTCTCCAGCTCTGCCATCCATTTCTCTTCCTCTCCTTTACTATTCAGTATCCTTATGATTTTCTCTCCAATTCCTTCTGGCTTCTCCTCCTTTTCTTCTCTTGTGCACCGCTCTAACACATGCTCCCATGTCTCTGGTTCTGCACTACATATTCTACAGCTTCTTTTCACTATTGGTTCCCAATATCTTCCACCTCTCATCTCATTAATACTGATCATGGACTTCTCTTTCCCTTTTTTCTCTAGGTATTCTGGCCTTCTGATTTCTGCTATCTCGCTGTACCACCTGTTATATCTAGACTCTCTTACCCTTTCATCTCTCTCTTGACTCTGAATGTCTCTTTTTGTTAACTCCTCTATACTGCTCCAGCCATTATATTCTCTTTGTAATTGGCGCAATTTAAAGATTTCATATATTTTTTGAAACAACATATCACTATTAGGTTGAGTTAAGTAACGCAGTTTTGTGATATAATTTTGTTAAGAAAAAATAAAGCTACTCCACTTAGGTTGGATTTTTAGATTTACAAAATACATTGCGTGTACTTGGCGCCTTTTTTTACCTTTTTGGAAAAAGGTAATTTTGTACTGTTATATCTTGACTACAACACTATATATACAGAGTGTTCGATTGATGTATGTCATTAAAGAAATCGCATATTCCACATAAAAAACTGTATTGAAAAGTCCTTTACAGTTTTTTGAATAACTTTAATATTAAGCGAGAGATATTGTAAGTCGAAGTTTGAATAATTTCTTAAATCAAGTAGGGGAGACCGGGGCACCATGAGCCACGAGGTACCATATTAGGTCATTGACTGTTTAGGGTAATCCAGAATGTTTAGGTTGATTCAACTAGTATCATGTGACGCAGTTATTTCGTTGCCCATACTTTGTATCTAGGCAGTCATCAAAGTCCGTAGTCTCAAGACGCACGTGACATAAATGGTCTTTGTGAGATGCGTAAATAACTTTTTAACCATTTAGAAATGTTTTTTATATTGTTTTTGTAGTAAAATATACACGTACTAAAAATTAGATTAATTAACTTTCTAGCAACTTTTGTCATTTTAAGAAATCTTTGAATTGGCTTTACAGAATTGTAAGTTTTTGGTCTAGAATTAAAGTACGCACAAAAATCTACATCGCGACACACGATTTCATATCGGAAACCAAAAAAAATTAAAAATTTTACTATTTTGGGCACGTACAACTGTCATCCGATGACAATAACAAAATTACTGCAGTTTATATATATATAATGACACCCAGTAGGCCTATTCTGTAACTCGTTTCGTTAACCGAAAACTGTCGCTTGGCGCTAGCGACACGTAACGATACAGCTATTCTGAGGCCTATTCTGTAACTCGTTAACGTTGGATAACGACGGTGTCGCTATCGTTAAGGAAGCGTATCGACACTATAACGAAATGTCGGTAATCTATTCTGTATCGATATCCGTCGCTAGCAAAAGTTACAGAATATAGCTTTATCGTTAACGTGTCATAGCGTTTTTCACTGGGCAGAACTGAGTGCGCACTGGAAACTCGTCGAGTTCAGGCGACACTGCCGGAGTGCACCAAAAGTGCAAGTTTTTTGCACTCCCAACTAAACACGTCCATTATTCTCAGTGCTATCTCAGTGCGGTTTTATGGCGCATTGTGCCTCTGTATATTTGTATGATGACTTTGAAAAAAAGAAAGCCGCAAAAGAGCGACATCGGGAAAAGTTAAACTTGATACGTAAGTTCGCCAAACCGAATACAGAGTAATAAAATAATGAAAACTAGCCAAAGAAGAAAAATTCTTTGGAATTTTCCGCGGATTTTCTTTTAATAATAAATCATCTTTATCACTACTGGATGATGACGAAGAAAGCAAATTTAATAGTCCAAATGCTAATCGTGCATCTCGTGAATTTGAAACATTGTCATCATCCCACGCAGCCATGTTGCACTGAACTGACACCGTCTCTCGGAGCTCGTGCCGAATTCTCGCACTATAGTGCAAAAACTCGGCACTAGACTTCCCAGTGAAACAGCGCGCACCATTTTCGCGCGCATCGAAACGCCCAGTGAAACACGTTGCCTGCGGCGAGTGCGCACTTAGTGCGCACTAGTTCTCCCAGTGAAAACGCTTTATAGTGCAAGCGCCGGTAACGTAACCGAACAATAGCGAAACGAGTTATAAGGGTATGTAACCAATCAAATTCTCTTCTCGCTAGTCCTTTTCCATAAGGTAAGAAAGTTGATGGTTGATGTTGATGATTGCTAAACATTGTAAACTTAACGAGAACACAATATGACAGAGTAAGTATTTTCATAAAGAAAACGTACTGTTATTATTTATGCATAACTAAATTATCATGATCAAGGCTGCGTTCCGATATTCACTGCGAGTACTAAAAATCTATAGTTCACGTCACGTGTATTATGCTATAGATTTTCAGTACCCGTAGTGAATATTGGAACGCAGCCCAAATTATGGAAATCTGTCAATGTATGTACATAATTCATATATAAAATTCTTTATTTACAGTTTTAAAACTATGCAAATATTAATCATAAGAAGGTTAGGGGATTGAGATGGTTATATTTTAACATTTTAAAGTAATGTAATAATGGACCACAAATGTAGTTTGTAAACTAATGATAAACAAATATATTTAATATAATCGACTTAACTGACAAGTAATTGGCAATTGAATACAGCCAATTAGGTAGCAGTTTGTAATTAAAATTATTTATATTACATCAACGGGGGGGGGGGGACCAAAATCTTTGGTTGGAAATGTCTTTCTTGACAGTGAAGTCGATTATAATAAATATATTAATGTAATAATGCTTCTTTCAGACAATCAAAAAGGCAAGGGCGTGCCACGCAAAGGCAAATTGAAGCAATGGTAGCATATTTTGAGCGGAATCCACATGTTGCCTCAGGAAAATTTACCACACTACATGGTAATGAAAATTTGAGAGGTAGCTGGGAGGAGTTAGCTCAAGATCTAAATATGTTGTCAAACAAGAGAAAAGGAAAAGATGTAAAGTCCTGGAAGACTGTAAGTATGTGATATATTGATAGCATTTTTATATTTGAATAGTAATAAAGTTTTTTTATAGACATGGAGAGATTTGAAATCAAAGTTTCTGAGAAAATACAAAAACTAAGAAAAGAAAGAAGAATGACAGGAAATAATCCAATAAATATTAAATTATCTGAATTAGATAAACGAGTACTAGGAATTATAGGAAAAGACTATGTCGAAGGATTGTGCAATGTACCTGACAGTTTTCCTGAAGAGTGTACTGTAAGTGAACTAAGATAAAAACATGCACTGCACCGAGGAGATTTTAGATTAGGGAAATGCTAATATTATCTTGTTTTGTTTTTGTCATATGACAAAGGTTTTGAATATGTTAATTTGTCTTTGGATAGAAAAGCTTCGTAGAGAAGTCTATAAAAATAGTCAATTATATCTTTGTCATATGAAAACAGAACGCTACAATTATAATGAATATGGTTGTTCATATTATATAAATATTTATGTTTAGACAAAACATGAATATATATATATATATATATATATATATATATATATACATATGTATGTACACACGCACGTACACAAACATATTTTATGCTTTTAGAATGCTATAGAAGAACTAAGAACTGGAAATGAAAGTGCTTTAAGTGCAACACCAGGCCCAATAATAATAGCAGAACTAAATAATATTGGTATAATATATAATAATATAATCTCTTTCCCTTCTTTATATTAATACATACATAAAAGAATAAGTTGTTATTCATATATTTTTCAAATAATAGAGAAGAAAATTTGACTTATTTTTTTGCAGGTACAAATGATGGTGCAATATTATTAGACGATCCTTATTCAATACAATCAACATCACAGGACGTACTGCGTTAGTATTAATTAATATTGTATACAACATAGTTGTGTGTGTGTAAAATGTTTGTATATAATTATTTACATATACACATCACATATAAAATTATGTTTTTAGAAAATATAGAAGATACAGCAAATATGGAAAATATGGAAAATATGGGAGATATGGGAGATATGGAAAATATGGAAAATATCGAAAACATTGATACATTAAATGTAACCAACACTACCAACATACCAACACAACCAACACATGGAATACAAAGGTCAGGTGCATCTAATCCCTCTAAAAGACGTAACTAAAAGTATTAGAATATTAATTATATTCTGTATATAAATTTAACTTTTTATTCTAACTACAATATTATTATTTCACTAATATTTACAGGAAAGGCATGGGGTCGTTTGTCGGACAATTTAAACGAAGCCCGAGAGTCATTTGTTGCAATTGCCGAAAGACATGCTGAAGCAATGAAAGTAAGTAGTTTTATTAGTACATGCAAGACATCTCTGTTTTCTTTTTTAATATTATATTTTTACAGATGTTAGCAGAGTCTATGAAACTCCAAGCGGAAGCTACATTGCAATTGAGCAATAACATGCAAAAACTCGCCGAAAACGAAAGACGGCAAATAACAATTTTAGAAAATCTTGTTAAAAGGGTTGCCTAACTTTTAATATATGTTTTTGATAGTAATGTTTACCTAACATTTAATATATGTTATTGATACATTGTTAAATAATAAATAAATTTTAATGCTCATGATTCAAAATTACTGTTATACGTTTTATTCTTTCACTTAAATTCCTTATTTATGACCATTCTTAGTGTATAATGTAATTGATGATTTGTCCTTATTCCATAATTATAAAGTTTTCTTTACAATACATCCTTAAGAAATTTTACTAAATTCCTATTCATTATCCCATGCACATACATAATTGGGAAACCACTCTTGCATAAGTTGTTTTTGTATCCGCTGTGCTACAGCTCTAGGCCCTCTGCGAATTTCTACTTCTTCTTCTTCTTCTACATGGATGTGATCTGCAGGTGCGTTATCGAGGAACACATTTTCTTCCATGTCCAAGGGTAACCGATAATACAGACGCATATTGTGCAATATTGCACATGCATTTACTATTTGGCCAGCAATATCTGGAGCGTACATTAATACGCGTTGGTATGATAAACATCGCCAAGTTCCCTTAAGGACTCCGAAAAATCTTTCTACAATACATCGTGCTTTACATAATTTTTCATTATAATGGTACTGCCGACTCCTCTGTGGATAGTAAGGTAACGGTGTCATGAGCCAAGGTTCCAAGGGATATCCTGCATCTCCTACACACACACACACACATTACAACGACTTAATAAATAATATAAATAAAAACACAATAATACAAATTGAACATTTTAAGTTTATTCATACCAATCAAATACGTTCTTCTTTCACCATGATTATAGAAGTGTTCCATTACATGTTTAATTGGAGAAGAATTCCATATAAAAGCATCATTCCTCGCTCCTGGATATCGTGCGTTGATATTTAATATTTTCAAGTCTGGATCGACTATCTGTAAAAATGTTCACAAATATATCACAAGTCTCTCTTTTTTCTTCCACTCATATACTAGGTGCGCAACTAAGTTTCCGGGTTTTTTTTATCAATAAAAAATGAAAAATTTCAAGAGAAATACAAAAAATGGCTTATTCAAAGTATCGTCCCTCGCTAACTATACATTTTCACCATCTCTCTGGCAATACATGAATACCGCGACGATAAAACGACGCGTCTTTGGACCGAAACCATTTATCCAACCAATTTTGCACTTCTTCGAAATTGGTCAAGTGTAGCCCAGCCAAGCCATGCGCCATCGACCGGAACAAGTGATAATCGGAAGGTCTGGCGAATACGGCGGGTGCGGTAGCAGATCCCATTTGAGCGTTTTGATGGTGTCCTGGACGATGGAACTGCGATGGCATGGAGCGTTGTCGTGCTGCAATATCACTCGTTCGTGTCTCGTGTACCATTCTGGCCGTTTTTCGAGCAATGCATGGTTTAAATTGGTCAGTTGTTGTCGGTAGCGATGCGCATTGACAGTTTCGCCCGGTTTCAGCAGCTCATAGTACACGATTCCTTTCTGGTCCCACCAAACGCAGAGCATTGTCTTCTTTCCAAAACGATTTGGTCGTGCCGTCGATGTTGATTTTTCACCAGGTGAAAGCCACGATTTTTTGCGTTTGGGATTCTCTAAATATATCCATTTCTCATCGCCAGTAACATTCGATGAAGAAAACTCTTTCTTTCATGCCGCAAAAGCAAAATTTCGGAAGTGGCTCTTCGATTTTCCATCTGTCTCTCAGTCAACTCATGCGGCACCCATTTTCCTTCCTTTTGAATTTTTCCCATGGCATGTAAACGTTTGGAAATACCTTGGTGAGTCATGTTTAATGCCTCCGCAAGTTGATTTTGTGTTTGCGTATCATCTTCATCCAATAACGCTTGCAGATCGGCGTCCTCAATGTTTTTGGTCTTCCGGAGCGCTCCTTGTCCTCAGTGTCGAAATCGCCACTTCTGAAGCGTTTAAACCAATCTTCACAGGTAGTTTTCGATGGTGCATGTTCGCCGTAGGCCTCCTCAAGCAAACGACGTGCTTCAGCTGCATTTTTTTTTCAAGTTAAAACAGAAAAGCAAAACTTCCCGCAAATGCTGTTTATTTGGCACAAAATTCGACATCTCCATTGTTAGAAAAAATATTTTTGCGTTGCGATATGTATTGGTATAACGACTGGTTATTGTTAACAGATGTCCAAGCTATAACTTCAGACAACTTCAAACATTTAAATCGAGTACATGTGTTATTGGTGCCATCTATGTGTGAAACCCGGAAACTTAGTTGCGCACCTAGTACACACTCTTTTATATGCAGTATTACATTATAGTTATTATTACTAATAATGTTAATATAAGGGGGAATTCATATGTATATATGTAAACTGTCATTAAATTTTTTAATTTACAAAATAAATAATAAAATATAATTTATTATAATTGTACTTACAGCTTGTACATTTAATGAGTGATTGCCGTGATGATTTACGTATGCCTCCTCGTGTATACGTGGTGCAATAATATTTATGTACGTGCAATCTATAGCACCAATAGCACCCGGAAACGTTCGTGCAAATTTGTTCCGTGTTGCAGCTCTGTCTAATGGTGTCATTGGAAATCGTATCCACTGACGTAATAAATGCGCATTCATCAATTTTGTCACATTACGTATGCAACGGCTTGCAGACGGTTGGCTTATAACCAATTCACACTGATTTCCACTTGGCCTTTGGTAACTACCATGAGCAAAAAATCCAATTGTTGTTAAAACTTGTATTTCTGGAGATAATCCATTAATGCGTTGTGGTTGTAAATATGGTCTTAGCACGTTGACAATATCCATAATTAATTCTTTGTTAACTCTATAGTATGAGAGAAATTCGATATAAGGCAGTTCAAATGGATTTTGAGCGTCGCGGAGCACTCTTCTCTCAATTCTTCGTCCTACTTGTCTCACTCTTTCTTCTAACACCATTAAATCCCATGCTACATATCCTTCAGCCATATTAGTCATATTACTAACAAAGAAAAAAGAATAAGGATACAGGTTATACAGACTGTTTTTATATATACATAAACTGTATAAAAATTGATTGCTCAAAATTACCAAATAAGTAGATATACTAATAAATACTTTTAACAAAAAACATATTTCTTTTGTTCCTTATACTGTATTAGAGATACAAAACATAACCATATAATTATAAAATTATATACACTTTTGTAACTTCCCGATAAAAACAGTCACGTCACATCCACGTCGAATCCACGCAATTTCATCGAATCCACATCGAATCCACGTAGCAATAACGTGGATCCACGTACTGTTTTCATCGGGTTTATCATATTATTAAATTGTAATATTTTACTTTACCTTGTATTTTGTAACTTATGTCACTTTCTGTACTTTAATGTCTTTAATTTTATTTTATTTTAATAAATATATATTTCCAATATGTATTACTCGCTATGATAATTAAAACAACTATTCCGAAGAATTGGTGTATCGTCGATAACGTTTACCGAGGGGTCCCATACACCTCGATAGTATAACGACAACATTGTTATCTTACGACACCTTTAGCGACATTTGTCGCTTGTCGAGTTACAGAATAGGGACTTTTCGTTATAGTGGCGCTATCTATATAAGTCTATGATAGCGACACTTACTGTCGTTATCCAACGTTAACGAATACAATGTATCGATATCCTGTCGTTAGCAAGAGTTAGGCGAGGTATTAGAGACAACATGTAGGAACAATATTGTGTAAATAAAACTAAGATTCAACGTCTAGAAAAAAAGATTTTGTAAAATGAAGTTTTATTAAGCAAAAGCTGTGACAGGAAAATTAAAACCCTTTCCTCGACATCGACACTCGATGTTTAAATCCTTTCCCTCGACATCGATGCTCGATGTAACAATCGATCCGACAAAATTTATGAAATACCGACTGTACATTCTCTGTTGCCCGCGCGGCACGAGCGCCGAACCCTGTAAACCGTCGAGACGGAGAGCCAATATCGTAGCCGCATGTGACGAAATATATCGATCCGCAACGATTGGTAGGATCGAAGGGGGTGGGCGCGTGGTAGCGGAACGACCGAGAGATCTCGGCGACTCTTCCGTCGACCTTCGGCGGGATCAGTCCTGCGTAAATTATAATGTAATCCGATAATGTATAACGATCAGTTGTTTGCCGGTTAAGAATCATTGTTACGAGTAGATTCGACGATATGAATTGGTTAATATACTTTTGTAGACAGCGTACGTCTAATGATTGTGAACGAGTTGTGTGGGCCGTTTTGTGACGAATAGCGGCGTAATTGTAACGTAAGTCAAATTATTTCAATACACTCATATATCGTTTGATTATCTCTCTGATTTCTTTTGACTTCCACAATATTCCTTGGGTCTCCCGACGGAACTCCCCTTGTGTTATCTCATGATTAAAGCTTGAAATCGCTAGCCGATTACCGAATATTAAGGAGAATTAGATACGGGATATGAGTTTGTTAGTTCTCATAAAAAAACTGGCGCCCAATTAATTAAGGTAATTTCGTCAAAACTTAGAGCCCTGGCAGCCACTGACCCAGGCCGCGCCAGGTGTCGGCATTATTCGTTAAATTCGTAGTCAGAAAAATAACGCCGGTCTCAAAGCACATTCAGGTTGATAGGATAAGCAGTATTGCGTGTAGCGAGAGATGGCGTAGCAATCGAACAAAGACAGATGCCTCTCGTTAGACAAGGACAGATATAGATATATAACATAGAAAACAGGATTAGAAATATTGACATTACCGACGTCGAGGAAGTTCGGCCTTCGCTATAGGATTCCTGCACCATGGGACACCCAATGCTGCGGCACCATGGGTCACACACGTCACCAAGGTTGATAATATGTTATTTTGATTGAAGAAAACATGTCAGAAGTTAGTTTTTCTCCAAAAATATGATATTTCAATAGTGGGTTTTGCTATCTTGTTTATATCACACGTGCGTGGAAAGTGGCCCATTACGCGCGCGCCATCTGTGCGACAAATGGCCAATTCCCCACGCGAGAAATTCCCCACTCGAACCCGTGCGGGAATAGTTACTTGTGTAACAAGTGAGGTAATAGCGTTTTCGATTGAAGCGGATTTGATCGACCCGAGATCGATTAATGACGTCACACGTTCTGCCTCGGGTTACTAGGGATTCATCGAAATATGAACCCATGTTCGACCCATAAACAATCCGCTATAATCGAAAATAAATATTACAATATCCAGGAAAATAATATTATATTATCCAGGAAGTGTCATGTAAGTTCAAAATTTAATATTCTGTACGATAAAAATATTTTAAAGAATATTTGAAGAAGTATTTATGTTATTGTATTGGGAAAAGAAAATTAGGTTAGATTAGATATGCTTTAGGTTAGATATGCTTTTCTGATGTAAATGTTGTATGTAAATATATATTAATAATAAAATGTTTTTTTTTACAGATATTGAACCATGTTAGTAAAAAGGATTATCTATGATAATAATAAAACAATTCAAAATAATGAAGGCATTTTATGTGAAATTAGAAATGATAAAGGTTAGAGTAAGATAATTGCAAATGTAATATATATAACAACATTATATCTCGCAATAATTAAAAATTGTAGTATTATAAACTAAACATCTGTTTTTGTTTTAGGTGAAACTGAAATGAAATTTATATCCACAACCTATTTGGAATCAATAGGTCTTATGTTTAATGTATTTGATGACTCGGCATCATCATCAGGTAAATTTATTAATTAATATTTTATTAATTAATCTTTGTATTAGTCAATTTCCTTATTATAAGTATATAAATTTTTTAGTTAATTTTATTAAATTTTATTATAATAAAATAGTTATATGATATTTTTTTCTTAGGTACACAGAATAGAGAAACCTGTAATATTCAATGCGACAAAGAAAATGAAAATAGTTACATCATTATCAATCAGACACATAAATGGAATGAAAAAGAAACAAAGTATTTACTCGATCAATACTGTCTATATTTTCCACAAATTGGTCCATTTCGAGCTTTTAAAAATAAAGCCGCTATATTTGAACAAATAAGTAAAGACTTGTATCAACAATTTAACATAAGCGTTACTGGACCACAATGTTCTAACAGATATAAAAATGTTAGTAGGCAGCATAAAAATGCATTATCTGGTAATAAAGTTTCCGGACATGCTCCTACCGAAGTACCTTATGGCAGTGAGTTTGAAGAAATTAAAAATATAGATGATAGTTTGAAACCTGAAGTTTTAGTTGGCGTCAATCAAACAAAAATAAATAAAAGAAAAATAGAGTTTAGCAATAAGAATATTGAGACATATGATATAAGTAATGATAGTGATGAAAAATTTGAATCTGATAAACCAAAAAAGAAAGTAAAATCTAATCAATCGCTGGAGAATGTTCTGCGAGAAATAGCAACCACTGCCGAAGAAAACAGAGATCGACGTCATAAAGAAAAATGTGATTTATTAATATCTTTATTGGGAAAATCAGCAAAAGATACAAGTTCTGAATAAGGTTAAAGATTTAAGATATTGGAATAATAAATAAGATAGACTGAGTTACAAAGCAATATTAAGTTACAAAGTGATTTTGTTGCGTTAATTATGTTGTGTACTAATTATGTTATTTTATTTTATCAACTCAATAAAATATGTACACAAAGTTTATAAATTACGATCGACGTCATAAAGAAATATGTAATTTATTAATATCTTTATTGGGAAAATCAGCAAAAGATTCAAGTTTTGAATAAGGTTAAAGATTTAAGATATTGGAATAATAAATAAGATAGACTGAGTTACAAAGCAATATAAGTTACAAAGTGATTTTGTTGCGTTAATTACATACTACTACTTATTATGTTGTGTACTAATTATGTTATGTATTACTATATTTCGTTTATTTTATCAACTCAATAAAATATGTACACAAAGTTTATAAATTAAGATCGACATCATAAAGAAATATGTTATTTATTAATATCTTTATTGGAAAAATCAGCAAAAGATTCAAGTTCTGAATAAGGTTAAAGATTTAAGATATTGGAATAATAAATAAGATAGAATAATGAATAGGATATTAGAATAACTTCATATATATTATTTTAAAAAAAATACTGAGTTACAAAGCAATATTAAGTTACAAAGTGATTTTGTTGCGTTAATTACATACTACTACATTAATATGTTGTGTACTAATTATGTTATGTATTACTACATTTCGTTTATTTTATCAACTCAATAAAATATGTACACAAAGTTTATAAATTAAAAAACTGTTTTGAAATAAAATCAACTTTTGAAAAAAAAAACGTAATTAATATTATCTTAATATAATTTTAATTAAATTAATATTACGTGTCCCTATGTACCCTATGTAAAGTAATGTCTTCCATAAGTTTTGTAGCTAATCGATCTCTTTTTTGTTTACCAGCCTCTCTTTGTTGTAATGGATATAATATATATTCATTTGGTTCAGTATCATGTATTTCCACATATTCTAAAAATTCTAAATTATCATTATTAACAATACACAAATTGTGTAAAACACAACATGCCATTATAAATTTAGACATTTTTAAAACGGACCACATTTCTAAGTGCATTAATTGTCTAAATCTACCTTTTAAAATACCAAACGTATTCTCAATTTTAACCCTAGCTTTGCAAATGAATAATTAAATGTTCTCTCCGTTTCATTTAGAATACCATAATCTTTATATGGTGTTATTAAATTTGTGGACAGTGGGTATGCAGCATCACCAATTATGTGATAATCTTCTCCCATTTGACACACTTTCTCTCGAATAAATGACATGCTATAAACGCGAGCATCATGTATTTTACTGGAAATTCCAGTAAAAACATCTATAAACCTATTTTGAGCATCACATATTCCTTGCAATGTTATAGCTGTCTCATCATGTCGATTAACATATGTAGATCTAATTTTATGACTAGGTGTTCGGATAGATATATATGATCCATCAATGCACCCAACAATACCAGGGATGTGACATATCTAGAAATATAATTGATAAAAATTGTAAATTCTTATAATTCTAATTAATTAATCCATAATTTTATATATTAATTTATAATATTATTGAAATAATTCTCAATATTAAAATCAAAATTATTTATTTTGTATGTTTTGTTCATGTATTTTATATTTAAATTTATTTATTATCATGAGATATATAATTTTTATTAAAGTATATTAAGAAATATTTATTATACCTCTTTAAATTGTATGGCATTTTGTCTCTCTTTCTTCAGCCGTTTGAGGAAACTTAATTATTGATGGTGCAATATCACATAAAAAATTTATTACTCTAATAATTATTAGATGTGTAGTAGATAAACTCATATCAAATAGATCTGCAACACTACGTATAACAATCTTGTTACCTGCAAACCTAAAAATAAATAAAAATTAATGTAAGCAATTATACAAATTTAAAACTTATTTCTCATTAATTCATGGTATGAATAAATAATATAGGTACAATATATATTTGAATGTACCATAAAAAACACAGAATATGTTCTAAAGCTGTTTTTGATTTATAACCTCCTTTTCTTTCGCCCTCCAAAGAATAATATTCACTTTGTTCGAATAAATCAACAAGAAAATCACACGTTTCACGTGAAATACGAAAACGAGATTTAAACTGTAATCAAAACATATTTTTGTATAAAATTTTCTATATACTTTTTATTTTCAATAAGTATGTATAAGGTTATGTTTATACTAACTTCTTTATCATTATATAGTTCAATTACTTGTAAAAATGTTGGTATGCGAGGTATTTTTCTTGGTATACTGTTTATTACTTTTGCTATTATTTCCATATCTTCATTATCAGAACTATCCTCAAAAAATATAAACTCTGTAAGAATTAGTACTAAACGTTGTCGATTCATAGATGATGCCTAAAGATATAAATAAAGCTATTAATTTTATATCACATAAAAAATATTAATTGCAAATCAAACTTAATTTATTATATTATATAATGTTATTTAATTTCTCAAGTTTTTACCTTTTGTAGTTGTGGTTAAACGGGACGTCACTTTTTAATGCTTTATAACCAGAACCTGAACCAGATTCAAACACATTTCAGGTTGAACATATGTTCACATGGAAACGAGTTTAATCGACCTCGGGTCGATCAAATCCGCTTCAATCGAAAACGCTATATGTCACGTCACAAGCTATATAAATATATATAAATATATAAATATATAAATATATATAAATATATATAATATACATATATATCATATTATTATCATCATAATGTTGTAAATATATAATAATATTGTTATATATATATATATATATATATATATATATATATATAATATTATAAATATATAATATCCAGACTTTTATACTAGACCACTAACATCAATGGACGCACTGCCGAAAAGCTGATGCGAGTGCGAGATGCAAGTGTTAGTGAAGGGTGTGACCAAATTGAATTAACAATAAGTCACTATCGGGTGTTCAGTTGCTCATGATGTGCGTTTATCTGCATTCGTTATTACAGTACATAACGAAGCAGGCGAATGTTTTTGTGTTAAATATTGGTACATGTTATCAATAAGTTTGTCATGCCTTCGACGTGTAGCGTACTTGGATGCCGAAATCGAACCACTACTCCTGTAGTATTAAACCCTTTCTTTGGACATTCTGTATATACCAGACTATTGTATAGAAATCTTGTATAAAACCACTTGTATAGAATCTGTAGTATATAGCATATCTTGACTAAAATCAACATGGCGACAAGCATCACGGCCGAGATGCCTGTCAGCGGTCTAGTATTGTACAGAAGTCTATGATAATATCTAAATATTATTTTATAAATTAAAATCTCACATTTTTTATCCGAACCCCAGATTTCTAGCAGTTTGTATTTGGACACGACTCCCTAGCTGCGACTGCAGCGTTTGTACTGTTGCTTGATTGCGTGGTATCAATCTAAAAAAATCGTATTGAATTGATGTAATCTATTCGATGAATTAACGTGAAATTGAAAGGAGATAGAATAACGATTTACCTGGTTCATGACTTGGTGATGCTCCCAGGTGTCGTCAGCAGCGACGGGACAAATCGTTTCAGCTTAGGGCACACTTGACCCTCCAAGAAGAAATAAACGCGAACCACTTGACACCGTCCACGGATGCTTTATATCCATCGATGGTATAATAGTGCCCATCCGGCCTTTCCGAATGTACCAAACACGCGGCAGATGATCTTCCAAGTTCCTTGATTATATCTATAAATGAGAATAATATTCGATCATAATGAAGATTAATATCTTTATAAATAAGTAGGAAAAATATTATAAAGCAACAATTGTGATAAAAATATATACCTTGGCGGTGGATCAACCAATGGTTCACTAAGATGGCATAGCATGGGAGCGAATTTCGGCAATCATTTGGGTTCTATCGCTGTGGCACCTCGCATGTACATCTTATTCGTTTCGTACACCTCTTTATAAACCACCTATTCCGGACTGATTTTTCGTAGAACGCACGTAGAATGCATGAAAACAGGTTCCTCCATTTCTGGTGTTCTGAAAGATGGTTCAGAATAGAGAGCTGTCGCATTCAATAGGTCTCAATTATCGATGACAATTAATAACACACCATACCTAACCTGTAAGCATGTTTCCACTTGGCCTTATCCTGATCCTCCTTTACCTCGTCGGGCGAAACCTTTTTCGCGACTTGATCCGCCATACCTGCAAGAACTATCTGGCGCAGCAATTTCGCTTCCATGTCGGTTGGTAACGGCATTACGGCCTTACGATTATGACTCGCGGCACGTATTCGGGCCTAAGCAGAATGGCTGTCTTGGCAGTGTTTTATGCCTTAAGGGGATGCTAAAGCCGTTCAAATTACCGACAATTACAGTCAAAGGTCTCATTTCGAAACGGCTTTACAGATCGCAAAATCCTTTTACAGGAGTAAAGTAGAGGTACTAATAAAGGGTGGGATTGTCAAATAATTAGTAATAATTGAAAATAATTTTAAAATTCTGTCACCTCATAACCTTATTTTCTAATATAAACAGTTGTATACGTAATATGTACGAAATTAAACTTTCCCACCCTTCAGAAGACGTGCACAAACAATAACGTACCTTTGAAATTGAGATTGAAAGCCTGGAATAAAAATGAGAGCTTTGAAACGATCGTGTATATTTTTCACAAAAATATTCACGCAGAGCAGCAATTATGTCACAGCAGTAGTTCACGGATCTTGCGAGAAATGGCGCGATGGCGCACGCAACTGTGGGCAGTTTCGGGGTTGGCTACATTGTCTGATTTCTACACAGCAATCGAACCAGGACAGATATATGATACAGATATCTCGTTAGGCATTTTTACATTTTTTTCAATTATTACTAATTATTTTACAATCCCACCCTTCATTAGTACCTAAACTTTACTCCTGTAAAAGGATTTTGCGATCTATGAAGCCGTTTCAAAGGGGGGGGGTCCCAATTGCCTACAAATCGATTGCCTACAGTGTCGTTTGCCAACATCTCATTTGCCGACAATTCGTTTGCGCACAAAAATTATTGCCTACAAGTCGATTGCCTACAAGCACTATTGCGCACAATTAAAAAATTAAGAGACGAATGGACGTTTGCACACAAGATACTATTGCACACAAGCCGCATTGCACACATAATATTATTGCCTACAGATCGATTGCCTACAAGCACTATTGCGCACAATTAAAAAATTAAGAGAAGAATGGACGTTTGCACACAAGATACTATTGCACACAAGCCGCATTGCACACATAATATTATTGCCTACACATCGATTGCCTACAAGCTCTATTGCGCACAATTAAAAAATTAAGAGAAGAATGGACGTTTGCACACAAGATACTATTGCACACAAGCAACATTGCACACATAATATTATTGCCCACAGATCGATTGCCTACAAGCTCTATTGCGCACAAATAAAAAATTAGGAGACGAATGCACACACGACACTATTGCGCACAAGCAACATTGCACACATGAGGTCCGGTTTCTATTGTTGAACGGGCTACACTAGTTCAGAGGGCTGTACTTCTGAATGAACCGCCCTTCCGATTGAGACAGAGTTTTGCAGGTGATTTTGTCACGATATCTAGAGATTATTTATCGATGTCCTATCTTCGGGTTTTTAAAATAGTTTTCCGCCCTTCCGATTGAGACAAAGTTTTGCAGGTGATTTTGTCACGATATCTAGAGATTATTTATCGATGTCCTGTTAGAAATAAAGCGGGTAGACTTCCGAAAACGGCCCCCCTCCGATTTCGATGAAACTTTGTGAAAAGCTTCGTTTTGGGTTAAAATGAAAGCCCTTAAAAGGAATTTTGGCGACTCCTATGATAAAGCCATTTTTTAGATAAAATGATAAAAAATATAAGAAAATCTTCGTAATTCTACAGGATGTTATAAATTGAAGAATACTGTTTGTATTAATGATTTAATGTTTTTATTATATACTTACAGCAGAATACATAAATAATGCTTTGTATATATTATACTTTCCACGCGAACCGAGGTTCACGCACACCCCCCCCGTGCTTTCGGGGGAGGTGCGGTAGTCCCGAAATAGTTCACGCATACACCTTTCCACGCGACCGAGGTTCACGCACCCCCCCCCGTGCTTTCGGGGGAGGTGCGGTAGTCCCGAAATAGTTCACGCATACACTTTCCACGCGAACCGAGGTTCACGCACACCCCCCCCCCGTGCTTTCGGGGGAGGTGCGGTAGTCCCGAAATAGTTCACGCATACACTTTCCACGCGAACCGAGGTTCACGCACACCCCCCCCCCCGTGCTTTCGGGGGAGGTGCGGTAGTCCCGAAATAGTTCACGCATACACTTTCCACGCGAACCGAGGTTCACGCACACCCCCCCCCCGTGCTTTCGGGGGAGGTGCGGTAGTCCCGAAATAGTTCACGCATACACTTTCCACGCGAACCGAGGTTCACGCACACCCCCCCCCCCGTGTTTTCGGGGGAGGATAAAAACATAAAGTCACGTTACGTTACGCTACGTGACGAGTCTTTTGCGGTAGCTCCAAAGCAAGGCACACCCACTTTTCGTAACAGTAACAGTAAAGTTTTGACCAATTGCGTTTTGACTCAATTCTTACTTCTACGGTTATAGACGGCCGAATCGAGCAGCAACGCGATTGGTCGAAACCTAACGTACGTTCTACAAAAAGTGAGTGTGCCCTGCTTAACGCTCGTTGTAAGTAGCAGATAAAATAGTTGGGTTATTACGTCACATGCTGAAATCGTCTAATTAGAACCTAGAAGTAGAGCTTGTGACGTCATAACTCAACTCGAGTTGGCTTGAAACCCGACCCAGTCGAAAAAATGCTATAAAGCCACCGGCACACGGATTATGTTTTCCGGCTGCATTGCTTGCACAAATACCTCGTACCTGAGGTAGAGCGCCGCACACTTTGTTTACGATTGTCAGGCTAAAATCTAAAAAACTATTTAAAAAAAACTCGAAGATAGGACATCGATAAATAATCTCTAGATATCGTGACAAAATCACCTGCAAAACCCTGTCTCAATCGGAAGGGCGGTTCATTCAGAAGTACAGCCCTCTGAACTAGTGTAGCCAATTCAGCAATAGAAACCGGACCTCATGTGTGCAATGTTGCATTGTGCGTAATAGTGTCGTGTGGCATTGTCTCCTAATTTTTTATTTGTGCGCAATAGAGCTTGTAGGCAATCGATCTGTGGGCAATAATATTATGTGTGCAATGTTGCTTGTGTGCAATAGTATCTTGTGTGCAAACGTCCATTCTTCTCTTAATTTTTTAATTGTGCGCAATAGAGCTTGTAGGCAATCGATGTGTAGGCAATAATATTATGTGTGCAATGCGGCTTGTGTGCAATAGTATCTTGTGTGCAAACGTCCATTCTTCTCTTAATTTTTTAATTGTACGCAATAGTGCTTGTAGGCAATCGATCTGTAGGCAATAATATTATGTGTGCAATGCGGCTTGTGTGCAATAGTATCTTGTGTGCAAACGTCCATTCGTCTCTTAATTTTTTAATTGTGCACAATAGTGCTTGTAGGCAATCGACTTGTAGGCAAAATTTTTGTGCGCAAAAACGAATTGTCGGCAAATGAGATGTTGGCAAACGACACTGTAGGCAATTGATTTGTAGGCAATGGGGACCCTC